>NW_025109762.1:109082-168249 GCF_011392965.1 Frieseomelitta varia
AAAAAAAAAAAAAAAGAAAGAAAGAAAGAAAAGAAAGAAGTGAAATAAGAAACGAATTGTGGTCCCTCGAATGAATGCCGGACGATTTTAAAATGAAAAGTGGCTGATCTCAGTATACCTTTGCAATTTGCAATTTTTACCACCTTTTACACGCTTTGTCAATGTTGCAATATTTTTTTTCTTTTTCTTTTTTTCAAGAACAACTCGTCGATTCTCAATTCATGGATTAGTTGCAGCGGCAGTTTAATAATGATCGTCATTTGCGTCGAGCCACTGCACGCTTTTAATACGTCCCGTCTCGAAAAGGTATGAACCGTCTTTTTTTTTTTTTTTTTATTAATTAACCCTCTGTGGGCCGAATTTTTTTTCTTAAATGTAAAAGAATTTATGCAACGAAATGCTCCATATGCAGATTAGAAAAAAAATTTTATTATGATTAATTCACTTTGTAACTTTGTGGTAGCAACGGTTTACAATATCTTATCACTTCTGTGCATAAAAGCCTAAGCGTGAAATTTCAATAAAAGAGTTTGCACTTGGCGTTAAACATAGATGTACGTTGCATTTGGAACATTTTATTTTTTACACCTCGGCTTTTTGCTGCGTCCTCATCGATATTGATTATCTCAGAGGCATTATATAATTAAGACGTATACGTCATCTTGTGAAAAAACTAAAATTATTTGGTAAAATGTCGATACATTAGCATGTGATCTGAAATAGAAAGTTGCACGGCCCCATAGAGGGTTAATTGGTTCTCTCTATCCCTCCCCTCCTTTCTCTCTGTGACATATAATTGAACCGCGGATTTTTATGCAACCTCGTATTTCCATGAATATATTTAACGAAACGAAATATAAACAGCGATTTGTTTCATTTGCTAATTGCTGTGACAATGGACGTTTATGTATAGTTTCGTGTTCTATGCATCGTCGGGCTTGAATTCCACCCCGGACGGGACAGGAAATAAAAACGCATAAAAATCTGTATAATCGAGGAACGATTAAGTTTTCGTAAGAGTGAAGAAACGTGATTTCTTAAGCGACAATGCAAACCTTTGATCTCTAACGCGCGCGCACGCGACATTATAAATGCGATACGCGCGTGTGGTGGTGCGCGCGTGCACGTACACGTAGGTAAAGAAAGAAAGAAAAAAAAAAAAAAAAAAAAAGAAAAGAAAAGAAAAGAAAAGAAAAGAAAAATACGTAAACTAGTTAAACGAAATATGAAGAATCACGCTCGTTTGTTGCGTCCAGCATCTCCCCCCTTGATTTTTCTTTGTGCTCGCCCCCCTTTTTCTTTGTGCTCGCCTGTTCCTCGAATTACGAACAAACAGGGGATGAACCATCGCGTCGTTGTTCATCCTCCTGTCAAGGAACATCGCATCTTATACATATATAAATATATATAAAGTGTATATGAGAATGGTATGGATTCGAGCGTTTACGGTGATTACGAGACGTGCGAATGGTATACACACGGTGATACACACGTGGAATAGAATTGATACGCGTATAGTTATTATAAAAAGAGAAAAAAAGAAAAAAGGGGGTGCACCGCATTTGTCGGGAAACCCCTGGAAACCTCCGATACACAAGCGTAATTGTAAAGCGTTCTCGCCACGAGTCACGAACACGTGAAACTGATTTTTTAAAGAACTGCTCTGACTTGATTAATAAGAAATGAAATAAACGCTGCTTGAGACAGTTAGTGTTGGCTATTCTATTTTCTTTTTTTTTTTTTCTTTTCTTTTGTACTCCTTGCATGATTTCTGATAGTAGAGAGAAGCGTAAAGGTTACATAAATTGCAATTAATTACATTACACGAACAGTTGCTGCAGTCGCGAAATTATTTGAACACTTGTAGAAACATTCAAGTAAAAATTATATAATATTACTGTAAATGTAATATAATAATTATAATAATATATATTATAAATAATTAAATAATAATTATGTAATATATATAATATAATAATAATTATAATAGTATAAACATTTTGTAATATTTTAAATTTTGCCAATATATATCGTGAAAAGTTGTATCTCGTTAAACACGTGAAAGTGTCTTGCGGTAAGTGTTCAAATACCTTCGTGTCTTCCAAGAAGAAAGATCTTTCTTTTTTTTCTTCTTTTCCTGTTATTGTACCTCAGCCAAAATTTATGGACCTGCTTATTCGTAGCGGAAGAAAGAATCGGTGAAGATGAATTGGCTGGGTTTTATGAAACGCTGCTTCGTGTTGAACGAATAAAAAAAAAAAAAAAAAAAAAAAAAGGAAAGAAGAAGAAGAATGAGGAAACGAGACACAACGTCATAGGTTCCGTGACATTTGGAGAGGTAAACGCTGCGTTGGGCTTCCTGCCAAAGTATTAAATCTTCATGGTACATCATTGACGGAAATTTCCGTCTGAAAATCAGAGCCAGCCGCCGGGATCACGAAACTTGAAAGGCTATCGTTGAACTCACTCCTCCTTAATCAAAGTGTCCTATCCATTTAAAAAAAAAATCCGAGAAAACCAAAGGTCCATCATTTTTTTTTTTTTTTTTTTGAAAGAAATCATTTGCATAAAAAGCAGAATGTTTAAAGATTTCACTATACTTTGAAATGTGAAAAAATGTTTTACAGAATATTTTAACGGAGGAGGCTCGAAATCTTTTCCTTAGCTTTCTTGTCTCAAGTGGGTTCTGTATATTCTGTTGCAAGGAAAGAAGTGTTAGAAAGCAAGAACGAGGAAAGTAGAAGAAAAAAAGAAAGATGCGTAGAAATGGTGAACAGCTTTGCTTATATTTTAGAATAATGCATTGAAGAAAGCTCTTATAGACGAAGAAGTAGGGCTCATTGAAAGACTCTCGAGTTCGAATAGCGTCGATGATTCCTCAATGTTCGTCACTTCAATCTCCATCTGCTTCTAGATTCACAAAGGTAGGCTTCTCCTCTATCTATTTCAAGTGCAAACAACTGAATGATAATTGAATCGTGCCAATAAAATCAAATTGTATAAACTGGTTAGCTAATCACTGTTATCCCTGTCTTAACTTGATTTTTAATATTATACATGTAAAACAATAATAGCGTTACCTATCTATATACATGTCAAATTTTGAGATTCGCTAAGATCACATCGCACAACGTGTACGTTATAAAACTGAACAACAGAGCAAATCTCAACGCAAAGGTCGCACAGATAAATAATTAACGAAAAGGTGGATTGTGACACATCTGCATATATCGTTCTCTATAAAGATGTCGATTAAAATTCACGAACATAGGGAGACAGCGAGCTATCGAACGATTCTTCAGACGAGAGACAAGAGCTAATTAATCAGAATATCGGCAAGCGTCTCGTTTTACTTTCCTCCCCGTACAGTTTCTGCTAAGCGAGTCGTTAATCATTGACACTCAACATAGGTCGACATCGATTTTCGTCCGCGTCTAAGTGTGTCACACTTGCAAAGAGTATTTTTATCCCGATCAGAACGTTTCGATTTAGAGCAAAGCCGGAAATTAGAAACAGTTGCGTGTCCGCATCCGCATTGTTTTGGCGCAGGGTTCGACGCCGGAAAATTGATTGGGAGTCTGGAGCAGATCGGACTCCAATTATCTGACATTGAATGTTTTTCCGGGTCGCATTTATTTTTAATCTGACGATGTACAGTTTACAAGAGTGACGTCAAGCAGACTAGGCGTGGATGATTCGCTTTCATATATAATACTTCGGCAAATCGCCGGCGTATACCGGTGATCGATTGATGTCATCCTCTCTCGTTCCGATCCGAACGTAATAATATTCTCTTTGTATTCATAATTTTCGCTTGAACGTTTCTTGCAAGACACAAGTTTTTGTAACACGTTCCGAACGAATTGTTCAAACATTCATATGAATTCATATTGAAAATGTCTACATGTTAAGGCAGATAAAGTGTCGAAAGTTTAATGTATGATTTTCTCAAAATCTCGTTGCTTAAAGATTATTTTTCTATGACGTTCGAGATTTCCAGTATTAAATAATAATTAAAAAAAAAAATTAATATATTATCAGTGATATAAAGTTACACGATATAAAGTTGTTTAAAAAATTTGTTGAATTATCGAACGAAATGAAATATTGACACGAGGTAATTTTTTCTTTTCTTTAATTTTTCACACGTGTTTTATACGCAACGAATTAATGTTGTCGGAACAATGATCCCGGTACTCGTCGAAGGATAAACCGGTCTTTAAGACCTGAAAAAGAAGATCGAACCTATGTCGCTGCTCTTAATGCCGACTACTTATTTTCGGTTCGTCCAAATTCAATGGCAAAAGATACTGGCTGGCTGCCAGCTATCGCTCCTGTAGTACGTTATCTTTCTACAAGTCCCTTGGGAATCGCATGTATGTACAAGCCAATGGATGAAATTGCAATTGGATGCATTTCACTCTACGCAAAATAATAGCTAGCTCCTGTTTTATAATTACTTAACGTTCATTAATAAACAACATTTTGTATATCAAATCTTTCTATTTCTTTTTTCTTGCTTTTATCTGTAAACTTTATACACGTGTAAAAAAACATTACACGAAAATACATGTTTAAAGTAGAAATTTTATGATCGATACGGTGGAGTGCATGTTCGTCCAAAATTGGAACTGAAAAGATATGTATAAAATTCAAAGTTAGAATAGAATGAATAATACATGTGTACCGACATTTCGAATTGATGGTAGAATCGTCTACTTGGTGGCGCACAAATCAAGAATACCCTAGTGCTTTAATAATTGGCCATGAATCGTCTTTATTTGATCAATTATGAAGGAAGATGTATTTCCAAGGATCTTACGTATTTGTTTATTTTATATTCGTTGGGTAAAATTAATTTGATCAATTGTCGAGGGTAGCGACAGCCATTTAACAAAGTAAAATCCCGATCAGTTAACTATTATTACTATATTCTATGGTTGTTATAAAACAGGTAGTTTTCAATAAGAGTGATGCGAGTAATTCTATACTCCACTAATTCGTATATTCAAATCACAGACGAGACAAACAGATCAAGCATCTTATAAGATTTCGTGTCCCATGCTCTGAAATACCGACATAGTAAAAAAATTGCTGGTATTTTAGCGCACTCTACGCTTAATAACGGTGAGTTGGGGAACTACATTAAGTAAACCGGTCGAAGTTGATCAAGCACAGTGTAATGCGCTAGTACAGACGAGGTACATGAACATGGTGTAGATCTATTCATATATTTTGTCTGTGATTCAAATATTCGTTATCAACATAAAATGAAAATTCAGAAACGTAATGAATTTATGTTAAAAGAGAATTAAAAAAGAATGATACTTTTTTATACGTATATATAATTTTCTTAGTTAAGTTTCAAAGAAACAACAAATTTGAAAAGGCGCCCTAATATTTTAGCGCCTTCAACGAATACAAAAAGCGTGTTTTCTTTAACGTACAATTTTTGTGCGAAATTTAATGAAAATTGAAGTGAAAAATATATAGTTGAAATTGTGCAATTGTTAAAAAAGGATTTTGCAGATTACAAGGTGGATTTTTATTCATTTTTTAAACATATGTGCAACAAGAAAATCTATATGCTGTTCATTCTTCAACTGATGAATTTAAATTTTCAAATGTGCATCGAAGTTCTTTTAAGTATATCTACTTAATATATTTACAATGAATTTTAAAAAGAGAAACGTACGCAATGTTACAAATAACAAAAGAATATAAAGTGATTATTTTTTTGTTTTTTCCCATTTTTTCTTCATTTGCAATTGATGGAAGTGTAGTATTGAAAGAATTAGGTGCAAAGCAATATGAAATGATCAAAGGTATATACATGTATATAAAATTTACTTTATTTATTTATGTTGTTACAATTAATTAATTAATTAATGTTTCTATATATAGCAAAATCTTCTTTATCTCAACATGGGAGTTGTTGGCAGAATGTTATTAAAAACATAAAAATTAGTTGTGATAAATTAAATGACCAGCAGCATTCTTTTCTTGCTCTGATGTTGACAAATTGTTTTTTAAAAGACTCTGGGCATAAAACTTATGATTGCCACCTTATTGATGCAGAAAATCAACGCCGGTAAGTTCCTTATATTTTTTAACATACATATGTATATCAGTTTTATTAAATTTAATAATTATATATTCATTGATTTTATAGTAATTGCATTAACAATATGTCAGATAGAGCATTTAATGTATATAATGAATTTTACATACATACTACACACATGTGTTTTTATTTGAATTATGAGGCTTGGCAAGCTGAAACTGACAATACTATTAAACAGTAAGTTCTTTTATATTTATTCATTAATATGTTTTGAAAAAAGTATATACATCTTTTTCATTATAGATTGTATCAAGTTTCTTCTCGGATGAGAGAACAATTGTTAGAAGCTTCAGAAATACAAGAAACCATGCTTGAAAGTCAAAAACAAAGTTTGCAAATGCAAAACAAACTGTTAACTCATGGAAAAGAGCTTGGTTCCGTATTGAAGTCTTCTTCTGAAAGTGTTAATAATCTAGTTAAAGATTTTAAGTAAGAATATTAAAATTTCTTACGTGTGATATAAAATTTTCATAAACGTAATTTAAAATTATTTATTGTAGAGAATCAGCGAAAGATCAAAGAGAATTGTTGCTCCAAATATTTTCATATTTTCGTACTTTTCAAAGTTGGATCATTGGAGAAATTTCTTGGTTTCAATCCATTATATATTATACAGTCAGTTGTATCTTGTGCGCATTGTTTAGTTCTTCTAAAAGAACTATGGATGCCAGAGTTACTCTATTTACAATTCTAAGTTTAAATGTTATTGGGGAGCGAATGTTAGTTCAATATTATAACAATATGTATCATTCTAATGACAATAAGGTAACGATAGATTCGAATTCATAAAAGTGTCATTAAATGATGTTATTTTATTATCTATATATCAAATGTAAAAAAGATTACTATTTTTTAATCTAGGACAGTTTAGTGAATACAGTATGGTTGTGTAGGAAAATAGCTCTCATTTTTTGTGCTATTACCTTGGTTTGTACATACTCTTATTACAGAGATGAACAAGTAGAAAATTATAAAGCACTAAAACGCATTGAACATCAGTTAAATACCATACAAAAGGTTACATCTATTTCAACTAAACATCGTATGTATTACAATCTTTTGTAATTACAATAGAAATTTCAAACAATATTGTTAATGTTATTTTGCTTATATTCATATACAGATTATTCTACACGGTTAAATATCAAGCGTTTACAGGCACAGGTAAATAAACACACTAGTATGGAAGCTTTTTCATAAATTTCAGTATTTTATTTAATAATATTGATGAGTTATTATAATAATGAAAATATTATAACAATGAATTTTGTACAAGTGACAATTGAAATATAATAAAATATTTTCTACAAAATATTCTAATGTTCTATTTGAGATCATCATACACTCGGATACTTTTCTAAAAGATAGGTAATTTGATCTTTAGTAAAAACCTTAGCATTAGGACTGGGAACAGTGACTTTTTTAAATTCCTTTTGTAACGCTGCGTCTTTCACATATCTATTATAACATCCATAAAAGTTTTGCACCTCTTTGTGACATTTATTAGGTTCAAAATTACTGTTTTTCCAACATGCAAATACTAATGACATCTCATATAGACATTTACCCTCTGAAAAAATATAGAAATATCATTTATTATTGAGTTTTATAAAAAAAGACTATATATCATACTATGAGATGTAATCTTTACCCAATGTTTTGGTTGTGCCTCCAGCAACTCTATTTCTTAGTTTTAATGGCATTATTTCTTTAAATGGCACTTTATCTGGACGTTGAGGGGCTCTTGCATTTTGCTTAAAAAATATCTGACTTAGCCTCATTTTCTAGAAACAAACAATTAAATCATTATAAATACGAGGTTAAGAAATCTTGAATGAAATTATTTACAAAATTCACTAAATATTGTTAATGTCATTTCGTTGAAGAATTATGAAATTTTCCAAAAATAATTTCAATAAATGAAACAATGTACCTTTGATAATGTTTATTTAAAAAGAAACGTTTCGTAATAGATGACACTGTATCAAAATGAAACTTCTTAAAAGAATAATTTATCGTACATTCGCAATTTACAAAAAAATAATCATATTTTTTGAGATTTATAGCTACACTATGATAGTTAAGTTAATTGCAGAATAAAGGTTTATTATTCATTTATACGTAATTTCTTTGAAATTTTAAATGAACGTGCCTAGTTATTTTCGCCGAGCGATTAATTCACCCTTAAAACTATTGTTACATGTTACAAATGTATCATCTTTATGTGCGCATGTTAAAAATCAAATGATACGAAATAAAATTTTCGAAAAATAAAATTATTATTTCCGTAGTGTTTCGATCTATTGAGCAGAATTTATAAATCTTTAAACAAGCATTTTGTGGGTTAAATGAAACATACGAAGGAAGCTAAGGATTTAATATTAAAATGCAATTACAGAAGGTCATAAATTAATTCGCTTAATCAATTTTTTTTTGCAAATGAAAATTTTATCAATTTATGGAAATACTAACGTCGTGTTAGCGATGAAACGAGTCGACTAATCGTTTCGTCCTTGTTGCACACTATTGTGCTGCTTATTATAATTATATGTTTCCTTGTCGCACGTTGTTTCGCTATCCTTTTCTGATAACTTAAACACTGCCATCTATCGGATTTTTTCTGTTTACTCTTTTAGTTTCAGTCGAAACTGAAAAAGGCTCAGATGGCAGAACCATCGGTAGACAAGGAGAGTGATATTGTGCTACAAGGACAGAGATAGCGATTAGTTGCACTCTTTCACCGCTACATGTCGCTAGTGTTTTAAAGCTTGTAGCGACCGCTACTTCCGCGCCACGTTACTTCCGCAAGAACCTTCTGTTGAAAGGTGCGTTTCCATTAAAACAGCATTTCCATTAAGGCAGCGACACCTTTTCCCGAGCAAAAATAAAAGCCGGAAAAAGGCAGGAAAAAAGTTTTTCCCCTTTTCGCAAGCCGAGGTTATAAAACCGGGTTGCGAAGAGAAAAGCCCTTCTTCTTTTGCTTAGTCTTCGTTCGCTACCATCGAGGCTCTAAGCATATACATTAAGTGTAAGTGCTGTGATTAGAAAACCAAAGTTGTATAATTCAAAATATATATCTACCAAAGAACTCATACGAGTCTAATTATTTATGTAAGAACCCGTGGTAGGATTCTACTTTATCCACTACGTGTTCCTACAAGCTCGTAAATTAAATAAATTTTTATTTGCAAAAAATGCTAATCAGAGAAATTAAGTCATGAACTTTTGTTATTGTATCGACCGAATTAAATGTCCAGCTTTCTTTTTGTACTTTATTTATTCCTTAAAATGGATTTATAAGAGTTTGCAAATTCTTGCCAGTAGATCGAAACACTCGTACAAATATTTATTTTTACGTACAATATTTTTATTAATTGATTTTTATGAACTATATATATGCACTCTTATTTATTTTAATCTTAAATTTCAATACTAGTGATACAATGCTAATAATGTAGCTTATAATTTTTATTGTTTATATATATTTATTTTTAAAAGTAATCCTTAATTCTATTCTTCTGACTTTTGTATTTTTCAGCCTTAATAAATATTACGACATATATAGAAGGCAAGGAAACTTTTTTAAAAATTTATTTAACCATTATATGTACATCTGATTTTGATTATCATTTTACACAAATTTAAAATGTTTGTTGTAGAAAATGGCAGATGGCGTAAACACTCATTTTCTTGAAAATCGATATTTCAGAACTTAAGACACGCCATGTCTATTCTGTCCTTAGTCAATGACAATGTAATCGTTGATAGTACAATAACTTGTGTCATTGCACACAATTTTATTTGTATGTAATTGCTACAAATTAATTTTAAAACTATATTATACAAAAAATGTATTTCGGTTAATAATATTTAATACATACATATCTCAAGAAAAATCATGTTCAAAGATCTCTTAATAATATTTAATAATTAAGGAATAGATAAAATGTTTATTTCGGATGTTCTTTAACTATTTGGTATAGGGATAAGCTGTATATACAGAATAAGAGAATGGAGGAATAGCACGAGATTGGTGGGCCAAAATGAGAGGTGGCGGGGATCTCGAAGAAATACGATCTTCATGAACAGGATTTTCAAATGCCAGTCGATCGGTTCATGTGTAAACCATTGCATTATATTTCCAGCGTAACCTTAATTTCGTGAAAAGCTTGTATGATCATTTCAAAATACACGAAATACGCGAAGTACTTTTTTTTAAATTTACCTTCTTAATTAGCTAATTAAATTCAATTTCTCAAAATAGTGTCTATAATGGAGAAAATAAGAAGTAAGTTTTTCACTCATTTATATATATATATATGTATACGGTGCAAATTGAAATTATGCATTACTTATTATGTAGTTAAAACAGTTCCAGCCAGTTCCCTTTGCATATATACCTTCGAAAATATACTAAATCTTTTTCTAGATATTCATTACATTGATAATGTTTCAAATACGTTATTTTTGTCAAATCACTATTTTCTTGAATAGTATATTCACATCACAGAATCACACGATAGATTTTTACTCTTGTAACATATGATGAATAACTGAAGAAAGATAGCGATATTAACTTGTTTATCTCAATTTTATTTATGAATAAACCATTTATAAATTATTTCTAAATAGTGTATTAGTGATTTTATCGTTTTATTTATGTATTTGTTATTACTAAACGATTATCGCAATAAATTAAAAAAAACGAACTATATTCTTAAGGCACGTTACACTTTACATTCTCTTGCGAGTCATTGTGAATGAAAAGTAGGTCTGCAACATCAGTTTAACATTGAAAATTGTTACATCAAATACGACTTATCGCAAATGTACATTCACTTTTCGTGTCATCTAACACATGTATCATACGAATGAATTTAAAAAATAAAATTACTTGTGCATTAAAAATCGAGTTGGAGAAATTTCTTCGATTTATTATTAGAAGAGTTGATTGATTAATAAGTAATTGGGGATTTGAGAGTTAAAAAAATGAAATTACGTATATCTGTGTACATATTCAACCACCATGTTAGGAATCGCGCGACTTCGTGTGTCACGTGTTACTGTTGATAAATGCGTGAAAAAAGCTCATCAGGATATGCTTCGATTATACTTTGATTAGCATAAATGTTTGTAGAGTATTCTTTACGTAAAAAATATTGAACCACAAGTACTGTAGTAAAACAAATACTATATCATAGAAGTTTACAAAAATTGTAATTAGGAAGCTACAATGTTGAATTAAAATTTTTCGCAGCTTATCTATAGTTTATCGCGAAGATTAGGTAGGAAACCGTGATTTCCCTAACCTGCGAGTCAATTATGATATAAAGTTGAACGCTATTCAGCGCAACGATAAAAAAAAGGTGGAAAAGAATATTACAGAGCAGAAACGAATGAAATTTTATTATTATATTCATATAATTATAAAATAAATTAATCATAAAATAATCATGGAATAAAACTACAATATTTGTTATAATATATTAATCAAAGATCAAGCTTATATCATTGCTTTGATTCTTTAGATAGTTATCAAACTTACGTCAACTGTGTAAATCTTGGTTATGAAAGCAATACTTTCTTTAACAAATTGACATATCAAAATTTGATATTATTCAAGGATCAACGTCGAACGATTCATGTACAATGTGACTCACTTGCTAGTTGCAAAGTCATTGGCTCTTATAAGATTCACACGTGGCCATTTTATGTGCGTTCACATGCATGCATAATACTTACATACATGGAACACATTAAGTCAATGTCACTGCGTTAAACGTGTTAGTCTTTGTAGATGTTAATAATATTTTTTGCATAGATTTATCTAAAGAAGTAAATATAAAGTAAAGTAAAAATAAAGTAAAATAAAGTAAAATAAAGATTAATTGAAAAATTAATCACGATGAACATCATATAGGAACGTATTTATTTAATGCGTCTTGTTATTGATGAAAAATATTTAGATATTTAATGATGAATAATTAGTTTGATAATTAGTTTCATTATTCTGTTCTTGATCATCAAGCCAATATATTTCCGTATCTCTTACTCATCGTCGTAGATAACAAATAAATAATAACAAGTGTTCCTTGCTAATTTTAATTCAATTCATATTTTCGTGATTATTATTGCAACTTCATAGTTGTATATATTAAAACTAAAGTGATTAAAAATTTAGCAGTTATTATTAAACGCAAATAAAACTACGTGATCAATTTATTTACTCATACATATATATGCTGATAACATTGAATGGAATAAACGAGTTGAATAAAAAGAATTAAAAATTTAGTTTACTCACTGAGTAGAAAGAAATAAAAATTTATTTTTTTAACAAAAAAAATAGTAATACAGTAGTTACGTAATACAACGATAATATATGTGTTGCAATTTGATTATGAGTTATATTTGTAGTTATCTATTACTATTATATGTGAGGACAGATAAAAAATAAATGTTTTGTTATGTGTATTTGCAATATCGTCACGCATAAAAGACTTTTCAAATAAATTCACGATTTAAAGAAAATAATGATAAAAACGAAACAAATATTCACTTACAAAAAAGTAATATAAAATTAATCACAGTACAATAATGATTTTCGTCATTATTTTTATTTTTACGAAGTATCGTAAAACACTGAATATTATAAATAAAAGTTTATTTTCTGATTATTTATATTAGCATGATATAATTGTTAAGGTACAATTGCACATAAAATATAACGGTGAAAAGGAAGCAATGGGAAAAGGAATGAAAATTATTTTTATGGAGTTCAATTTGCAAATATCCTCATCCAATATACCTGGCGTCATCCAGGTATTTCGAAACAACCTAGTCTTCCTGAAGCTGCAAAATAGTCACAGCGGCTATCGTGACGATTAGTTCGAGTCAAACAGTTGTCGCGATCGGTGTGAAGACTTTGGACGTTCTGTTCAGATTACTTTTTCAAAAAAAACTGTGATTTACGATAAACTTCATTAGGAAATATTTCTTCGCAATGATGAGTAAGTTTTATCAAAGTGCTTATGAGGATTATTTTCTTTCATGTATATTTCTGTCATCGTTGCAATTTTTAAAAGCTGTATATGAAATGTTTATAGAAAAGAATGTTATGTATTGAGTATAGATAAGTGATAAGAAAAGAAATTGAATTGAAGTGTCTTCGATCGATGTGGTTGTAAGAAATTTATTAAGAAAATATTAATTGCAAAAAAATTCTTATTTTTAGAGAATTGAATTTTTTCAGCTTAATTTGTCAAATCTCAAGGCTGTTGTTAATCAATAACGATTTATTTTTCAATAAAATAAGTTGTTTTTTAATAGTGTATAAAATTGTAATTGCAAATAAAATTATGCCTCGAGTTGAAGTCCTTGAACTTCGGTATACTTACGTTACACAGAGTATAATTTATTTGTTATTCATGCAGTTTGAAAATTATATACAATATTACAATTATATTATCAAACTTTTCTTTTTTTCTTATTTTTGAATTTACTTCTATTCTTCTGTACTTATTTTTATGCTATGCTAGATTAAAAAAAAGTTTAATGATCAGATTTGTCGTTATATAAGATTTGTGGAACTTAGTTTGAATAATATACACCGGCATTTTGCATATTCAATGATACTAAGTAATATACTTAATACGTAAAATATTAAGTTTAATTAGTAACAATATTTCTTCGTTCTTATTCTAATATACGATCGAAAAATAAAATATAAAATAGAAAAATTAATTAGATTTTTTCCTATATATTTTGTTATATTTTTCATGTTATCATTAAATTGTTACATAATTAATACTACAAATGTATAGTTTACATATTTATCGATATTATAATCTTATAAACTGTCGCATAATTTTTTATTTTATTAGATAAAAATTCAATTAATAAAACTATGCAATTAAATCTGCATTTAAAGAAGTAAAAAAATCTCTAAGTCTCTAACTTGCAAAAGAAAAGAATAATATGTCAACATTTTTAACTTCAATGAAAAAAAAACTTTGTAATTCAAATTCCTTATTTTCCTGATTTTATCGATATATCCATGCGTGTAATTAGTTACGCTCTTTGAACTCATGACGACTTCAATTTCTCTACAAAAGAAATATAAATGACTTTAGAAGCTTTTATGGAGCCTTTCAATATCTTCCTATCATTGATTTTTATATTATAATATTCTTAATACAATAGCATTCGTACTACATTTATCATGTTTATCTTATTTTTTGAATCACGTTTGTCTTCCTTTTTGAAATGTGATTGAAGATTTCGCTAGATATTTAACATGGAAATGGACGCGTTCAATTACGTATGTCATTTTTACTAAAAATACACACAAAGTGCAGAGAGTTCAAATCAATTTTCACGTATACTAGCCTGACAATATTGCCAGTTATTTTTAAGCTAATTTATCAGTAATTCAAGTCTTTGTCTTTTTTATTGAAGAAACATCCACGGAAGAAAGCCTGTGTTTCATCAGGCAGTCGCTGAAGTCGGATGAAATGGATCATCTCGAAGGTACTCATTTTGACGGATTGTACCCCCACGTGTTTGTTACGCTCGGAGCTTCTGTAAGTGTAATATTTCCTTTCAAATATAAAAATAATGATTTGAGCAATAATTTTTCGAAAATATTAATCGATAATTATAAGTGTAAAACTAAAGCGTTTATGTTCTTTGCATAAAAAAATTAAAAACTACACACATATATAAAAACAATACAAAATAATACAAGACATAGATTAAAAAAAAAAAAAATAATAATAATGAACAAAATATGCGAAATTTAGGGTGATTTAGCGAAAAAGAAAATCTACCCAACGCTATGGTGGTTGTTCAGAGACAATCTTTTACCAAAAACCACTACATTCTTCGGTTACGCGCGCACGAATATGACCGTGTCTCAATTAAGAGAAAAATGTCATCCGTATATGAAAGTGAAACCAGATGAGCAAGAAAAATATGAGGAGTTTTGGAAATTGAATCACTATGTCTCTGGTATGTACGACTCGCAGAATGGATTCGAAGTGCTGAACAATGAACTGAGGAAATACGAGCGAAATTACCAAATCGCTCACAGATTATTTTACCTGGCCTTGCCGCCGACTGTTTTCGAAAGCGTAACCGTACATATTAGGAACGTTTGTATGGGTAACAAGTAAGTTGTACACTTCCTAATTACCTTAACCTGGGATTACCCACGTGGGGATCTAGTCGCCGGGATGTACCTGCGCTAAACCCCCAGATGGGTAATCTCGGGTTAAAATACATATTAAACATTGTCGTCATACATATTTTTGTTTCCTTTTTCGTAAAGAGGATGGACCAGAGTGATTATAGAGAAACCATTTGGCCGTGATGCAATTACATCGCAACAGTTATCCGACCATTTAGCGTCGTTATTTGGAGAAGATCAAATTTACCGTATCGATCATTATCTGGGCAAAGAGATGGTTCAGAATCTGATGACCCTGCGATTTGGTAATCGTATATTCAGTCCAACCTGGAACAGAGACAATATAGCTTCGGTGCAAATTACGTTTAAAGAACCGTTTGGTACCCAAGGGAGAGGCGGCTATTTCGATGAATTTGGTATCATTAGAGATGTCATGCAGAATCATCTGTTGCAAATTTTATCGTTGGTTGCGATGGAAAAGCCCGCGTCTTGCCATCCGGATGATATCCGAGACGAGAAAGTGAAAGTGTTGAAGTGCATAAAGCCTTTGATGTTGGAGGATGTTGTGCTAGGTCAGTACATTGGTAACATTGAGTCCAATGATCCTGATGCTCAACTTGGCTATTTGGATGATCCTACTGTACCAGCTGGTTCTAATACTCCCACGTTTGCTTTCGCTGTATTAAGAATTAATAACGAACGATGGGACGGGGTTCCATTTATTCTTAAATGTGGGAAAGGTAATGTATTGTAAGAGTATTAATAAGAGTATAATTTGAAAAATGACTGACCTCTTAATATATGGTCAGTTTTATTAATGTGGAATATTTATAATTAGCGTTAAATGAACGAAAAGCAGAAGTTAGAATACAATATCAGGACGTGCCTGGTGATATATTCGATGGAAAAGCAAAGAGGAATGAATTGGTAATTAGGGTACAACCAGGCGAAGCGTTGTACATTAAAATGATGACAAAATCGCCTGGTATTACATTCGATATGGAGGAAACAGAGTTAGATCTTACATATGGTTATAGGTACAAGGTAAATTCAAGAATCCTCTATTCATTGTATTCATGAGTTCGTTTGAACTTTAGAAATGTTTCTATTAATACGTATATATAACATAGCATCTGAAACTTCCGGACGCGTATGAACGACTGATATTGGACGTATTCTGTGGCTCGCAAATGCATTTTGTACGCAATGATGAACTTTCGGAAGCATGGAGAATTTTCACGCCTCTGCTTCATCGAATAGAAAAGGAAAAAATTAAACCAATTCCGTATAAGTAAGTTACGTTCTACGTTAAGTAAAAATATTTTTTACTATTCTAAAATCATTTGCTTCAAATTTAGATATGGTTCACGAGGACCTAAAGAAGCGGACGAACTGGCAAAGACAAATAACTTCCTCTATTATGGTTCGTACAAATGGGTGAAACCATAAATAAAATTTTTATGATTTGAAAATGTAAAATGTACATATATACTATAGATCGCAAAAAATTGTACTGCAAATCATCATCTGTGATCATTCTATATATTATACATCAAAATGTATAACGTGATGTTCTGAAATTTTATACACACATTCCAACTAATTCGTATATTTAATTTATTAAGAAATTGAATTCATTTATTTTTCGAAACATTTTTTAAGTGTAAAATATGTTTTACTAGTTAAAGTGTGTACAGATAATATACGAATTGAAATAAGCTTTGGACATATGGTAAATATGCACATGAAAAGTAATATCTAAATAAAATGTGACTGTCCTTTTTAAACATATATCATTCCAGGGAACAATTTATAGTAGATACAAAATATTTTATATCCATATATATTATACATATATCCTTATATAACAAATGCAATTTATAGATAATTTTTTAAAAACTTTTCCGATTTAAAAATTACAACTTATATGTAGATCATAATTTTATTTACTTTTGATGATTTAAATATAACGTCAATGACATAAAAGATCCTGTACAGTAAATAAGATAACATAAGTTATGTGGTACTTTGCGCAAAAATTATTTAAATATACATTACAATAAATAAATAAGAGAAAGTTGAATATTCAGTCTATTATTTATATAATCTACACTTTAAATATTCATCTATTAAATGAAATAATACTATGGAAGCACTATAGGAGTGCTCTATAGATTTTTGTATCATGAATTTATATACAATTGATTTTGCTACTCAGCTCTTTCTTTCTCTCTCTGTCTCTCGTATAAAGATCTATACGCAACACACAGGTCAAACGCGCATTACTGCCACATTTAATAATGAACAAAACATTTAATTTATAAAATTAACAAATTTTTAAGAAAACCAGTTTAAATTAAATTAATAATTATACATGTTAACATTCATATGTCTGTAAATACAGTTGTAAACTGTGTCATGATAATTATTACCATTATACAATGGTGAGTCAATGAAATAGAGTACATATAAAAATTATATAAAATATGGGAAGTACCAGTTGGTGTACGATTCGTAGTTACATCATTAAAAATTAATTTACAGAAACTTAGATAACATGAATGCGAACAGTATGAACCATATATTTGAATAAAGTTATCCTAGTTCTTCTTGATTATATATATATTCTCTTACAACTATAATAGTAATAATAAAATATTGCTGTAAGCAATGCACATTGAACAAATTAAATACACACAAACAAATGTAAAAATATTACACATTATCTCGTAAACCATCTTTAAAAAGTCACTAGTCTTTTGTCTTAAACATTCATCAGATTAGGACCATTCACTGATCAATGTAACAAAACAAATATGAATTTAATTTCCAATGCATCGATATGGCAATGTTTTTTTTTTTTTTTTGAACACTTCACAATAGTATATAATTTATAAAAACGTCAAAGTTTGATCCAGGTCTATGAGTTGATGAAAATACGATTTTAATATATATATATATATATATATTATATTACACTTATTAAAAATTTAAATCTCACACGCTTCAGGATCCAATAATTCATCCCAATTAATACTTCTTTGAAATACTTCTTGTTGTAACCATAATTCATAATGTTGTTTAAATTCATCGCTTAATTCCACATTTACTCCGAGTACTGACGTAACAGAGTTATCAACAGGTTCCATATCTTTATCTTTAGGAATATTAGTATATCGTAAGTTATTAAATCGATCAACACAAGAACGTAATACACACTCATCAACTTGAAAATCCCAAGGTCGCGCTTCTAGATCTAATAATAAAAAAAAGTGAAATTATTTGTACTTTGTTTCTAAAAAAATAAATTCTACATTGCATAAGAAGTATCAAAAAACTTTATAGGATACATTACCATTGCCATAAGCCCAATCATCATTTAAACGATGTCTAACTTTTGCATATATTGCACTGATGGTTTTCATATTAGTTTTCCGCCATTGTCGTCCTAAGTACCTAGTTTGCATTTTTAGTAATTTTAAGACATATAATTGCATCATTGCGTGTCTGACTTTTAATGTACGTTTCAATATGGGTGCCGATTTAAATACGACTAACATCTGTAGATGGATAAAGTTAAAACATTCATAGTAAAGAAATAAATATAATAATTAAAAATAGTATATACCATAATTCTACTATGTTTCCATTTTGTAAGTTTGTTAAGAATACGTAATAAATTGATGCAAGAAAAAACGTTTCTCCATGAATATGGTAGATTATCTCCTATTTCGAGGTTATCTAGAGCCACATCTGTCTGTTCTCCAATAACACACATAGGAAAATCCAATATAGGAATACTGTAAAACAAAAGTATATTTATAAGATACATTTTCATTAATTTTTGATTTATATATATATATGTATATATATGATTTTGCAAATAAAACTTACACATTTTTGGTCTCAATATATGCTAGAATATTCTGATTTAAAAACTTTAAAACAAGTGGTATGCAATTAGCAAATACTAAATGTTGCGACATGAATTCGAACTGGTATATGTGATTTAGTTTAAAATGTTTCAACAGAAGAAGTAATATAGCAGATACTGCTTTAACAATGATTTCTTTATGCCTGCTTACATCGATACCAAGTTTCATTGACTGAAAAACAGTCATGCTGTGAAACATACAAATATTTTATGTATTAAAAAAGGACTTTAAAGTATATATTATTTATGTAAATTTATAAACTTACGGCATTTGTCCTGGTAAAACATCAGCCATAATATTGGTACTATCCGTTTTAGCTTTACTAGTGGGTGCAGCAGCTAATAAAATCTTTAATAATGCAATCATATATTGTGGTACAAATGGTAATATAGCATGATATACAATTTCTGTTGGTGTTTGACGAATTGGAAACCTTGGAGTGCTTATAGGATTTCTGAGCATTTGTTCCTCTTTTTGAATTTGGATTTCGGCTAAAGACGTATACATATGCTGAAAATAAACACACATATTTTACTTATTTAAATTTTTAAATATAAGATGTACAATAGTTTTACTTACTCTCTTAAGAGTATTAACACCTTCGAGTATTGGTTGTGGTAAACCTGCCAAACTTTGTCTATCCCCCTCTAAGTTGTAACCAACAAATTTTAATCTTGACACCTCAAGAAAAGCGTCGACATCCTTTTGTCTTACCTTTGGTGTCCATGGTAAACCTAAAAAATAAATTGCTTTCAATAAATAATACGTTATATTTTCAATTAGTAACTTCTCTTTCATTCTTTCTCACTTTTCAAAACTGAAATGTATTAATAAAAATATTACTTTTCCCCTTAGTAAGTTGTGGAGTATCGGGTCTTATTTGAGGTTGATTGTTTTCATTTTGACAGTAAGTTCGCAGCTGGGTCAAAACAGCTTGATTCATAAATACATTATCATCACCTTCGTTATTTGTAGTATTGTTTCCCATTTCTGCACCTTCATATTCCATTCCTAAACCTGGTTCATCTAGTGAACTTTGTTTCATTAGGAACTGAAAGCATGAATTGTCAAATAATAATTAGAAATTTCAAATATAGTTTTGTATGTTTTACACAAAAATGTAACATACTCGTCGATAAGATCTGTGATTCTTTTTCTGATTTTGTGTTTCAATTAAATCTGCTGCACTGATAGGAGGAGAGCTAGCTCTCATAGTCCTAGCAACTTCTAAAGTGTCTTCTTGTTGCGTATCAAGACCAGCCTCTTCACGATACTGCTTTTTTAATTCTCTTAGTGTATCAATACCACCCAGCGATACCAAAATTAATTTCCACAGCAATAAAAGAACCTTTTTCATTGGAAAATGTGGGGCTGCTCCACTGCAAAAGTATGTTACCATGCCAAGAAGTTTAACTATAAGTAACTCTTCACCATATGGATTTATTAAATCTTCTTTGAAAGATTCAACATTATTCTTATAAATACTGTGCTCTAAATTTTTCATTTCTTCCCTCATCACTTCTGTTATAATATATAAAACAGACAAAATGACTCTTAAATCAGTGGAATCATCAAGACTAACAGATATTTTTCTCATTGCAGAAGCAGCTCTTCTACTATTCCTAAGAATATAAGTAATAATATATAAGAAATAATTATTAAGAATCATAATTGATATATAAAATAAAGTTGTATAAGAAAAAAATCAACATACGTAATTTCAATATTAAGAAGTTCAACAAATGCTGGGAAAATTCCAGCTTCATATAATAACATAACGTTTGTTCTGGTCCATTCACGTTGCTCTTCGTCAGATTGTACTTCAGCCCAACAACCTTGAGCCAAATACAAAATGCACCTTGCTGCCTTCATTCTCAATTGTTTGTTAGAAACTTCTAACTGATCTAATAGTTTGTAAATTACAGATTTCTGTTGCGCCTCTGATAAATTTTGCCACCAAGGTCTCAATTTGTACAATTCCATTTGCTCTTCAAATGCCTGGATATGAACATGTTCATGTTGTATTAATATTTCGTAGACTATTACAGAGATGCTTATACTCACTGTTAGGTTAACATGTAATTCAGATTGTTCTGAATAGCTGTATAATTCAGCAATTTCATTGGCATGCTTATCCGCATCGTCATAAACGAAGTCCAAATCTGTAGATTTAGATGTTTCCTGAACACAGAAACAAAAGAGAGAGGACATGCAAATGTTACTATCACAGTGTTAGCATTCTCTTATTTTTTTTTTTTATTTCGATAAAGTATCAGTTATAAGTATTGTATATACCATTTTATGTATGTTAATTTCAACGATTATTATTCAGAAAAGGATATGAGATGTTATTCACGTATCGTTTTTTGATTTGATAAACAGATTGTGACAATCCACATTAAACAGTAGTATATGCTTTTGTCAAAAAGGTTAGAGACGACTTGATCCACGCCGATGACCGTTACGTATTTTTGGCAGGATTTTCGCACTTAGTTGACAAAGCATTTACTCACTTCGGTGCTCATAATTTGTTGCTGTAGAACTATTCGGGGAAGATCACGCTTCCCATTCCCATTCGCATCCATCGCTACGTCACGCATTTTCTAATAGTGATTGGAGATGCAGTATGCAATGCATCTCAGACTTAATTTATGAATCGATATTTTCTTTCGACTACTCGAATCGTCTGCGAATGTTCGATCAAAGGGTTTTAAAAATATCGATTTTTTAAACAATAAAAAAAGGAAAAAATCGATTAGCTATATTGTATTCGATGATATTCAATATTTAATTTGAATATATTCGAAATTTTATTAACGAGAACTCTGAAGTCTATGGCCAATATTCCTATACTTTGCAAATCTATTAAATGATCGTTGGCAACATTGAATATAAGATGATTGGTCCGTAGGATCTTTTTAGAGATTTTCGCAAGAATTTCTATAAATATTGGTATGTCATAGCTTCCATTTTGAAAAGAGAAGCTACTCGAAAAGCACGTTAAACTGCTCTTCACACACTTTCTGGATAAACGCGTCTGCTTGAGCGTCTCTTTTAGTGACTTTACACTTTGAACAGGCAATATTACAAACGAGCACGGTATATAATTGTATTAAAAAAAAAAAAAAAAAAAGAAAATGCAAGGGACAATCATAGAAAACTTAAGCGGTAGAAAGCTCTTGGTACTTGTAATATTACTTGTTATCGCACAAATAGTTTGTTTTTTAATAGGCGGGCTTATTGGTAAGTGAAGAAATGTCAAATATTTTAAAATTGTTTTCTACAGTTAAAGTGTTCCAATCTTTATTTTAAATACATTAAAAGATTAAATGGTTGTGTATTTATTTTTAAAAATTTAAAATTATGAAAAATTTAAAAAAATTGATCTATTTGTAAAATTTTATGGAATAAAATTAATCAGTTCAATTATTTCAATTAGTGAAATTTATCATTGTAAATAACTATTTATAATTCTATTAGATTGTATGTATGACATTTTAGCTCCAACTCCAGCTAGCAGTCAAAATATACTTGGTACACCTTGTAAGGATATTCGTATAAATGGCTCTGAACCAGGAGGAAACAAATGGTTTTATTCAAGAGGAAAAGGGAAATGTAATTCTGTTGATATGAATCGATTTAGTTTTGACAGTCATCATCAGGCATATCAAGTTGTTTACACATTTCAGGTAAGTTTTTAAAATTATGTTATGTCAAAAATTATATCCAGAAATCTGATAATTTATCATTTGTTTTACAGATGCCTGTACCTCGAAATAGCATGCAACTTGATTATTCTAGATGGCAACAAAATTTGATAGGTGTTTTGCAAGTGGATATTGTTTATCACAGTCAGATAGAAATTGGTGATTCATAAAAAAATATATATTTATAAATAAACATCAATTATGTATATTAACTGTTATTTTTTTATAGCTCCTAGGACTAAGATAACATTGGATGCAAGACTTGCTTACAGAAACAAAGGAGATCCGGATGATGCTTGGAAACCATATGCAGCCTCTGTAGTAGAAAGAATTCTGGATTGTAGCATTGATGATGTAAATACAGTTATAATAATTGCATTGATTAATGCAAATATACATTTATTCACATCAAGTTATTTTGCATAGGCAATGGAACAGTATAATTATAATTGTAGTGTGGTACCATTATTTGAACTTGGATCTCTATTTCATGATTATTATCTTCTAAACATTCGTCTTCCTGCTGACACTGATAGAAACATTAATCAGGGTTTGGGACACATAACTGATTTATGGCTCACAGTAAATATATAGCATTTAAAAATTTAATTTTACTTCGCATAAGATTCTCGCAAGTATTAAAACTTAATATTTCTATGTTTTAGGCTATCAATCAAAATGGTGGATTTACAAAAGTATGGGTCAGTTTAAAAACTATTTATTTTCCAATTGTCCTGTGTGTCCTTATTTGGTACTGGAGGAGAGTACACATGCTTTCCAGATCACCAGCTCTTTTAGAATATTTACTTTTAGCATTGGGCATAGCTCTATTATTTTTAAATTGTAAGTTATATAATTTTACTATGCAAGAATTAATTATTTATGTTTGAATATAATTCTTTTAGTGCCTCTGGAATATTTAACACTTGCTTATGATATGCCATTTATGCTTCTATTGGGTGATATTAGACAAGGAGTGTTCTATGCAATTCTTTTATCTTTTTGGCTTGTGTTTGCTGGAGAACATCTTATGGTAAAAATATCAAATATATATGAAAATAATTTGATTTTTATGTACTAATGAATTTTTTTGGTTTTTACATCATCTTTTATCACAGATACAGGTAAGTTTAGTTATAAGTTTTTGTATATGATTGCATTTTTATCACGAAAATATAATTTTTTATTGCTTCTTAATTAATTAGGAAGGTGAACAGAGAAATTCTCTAAAATGTTACTGGCGTCACCTTTCTGCAGTAGGAATTGGATGCCTATCATTATTTGTATTTGATATGTGTGAACGTGGAGTCCAATTACGAAATCCATTCTATTCAATTTGGGTTACAGATCTTGGGACTAAATTTGCTGTATCCTTTCGCATTAAAAAACTTCTTTTTACATTCAAATAATTTGTTCTTTAACTTACAATGAATTAGTTATCGTTTATAATTTTGGCCGGAGTATCTGCTGGCGTGTATTTAATATTTTTGGCTTATATGATCTGGAAAGTATTTATGAATATTAGTGCAAAACGAGCTGCATTACCTAGTATGAGCTCGGCACGACGTTTACACTATGAAGGTGTGATATATCGATTCAAATTTTTGATGATCGCTACACTTTTATGTGCATCTTTAACAGTCGTTGGATTTATTCTTGGTCAGGTATTTATTTAAATATTATGCTTAAAGTATAGTGAGATGTTAAAGAAAAAGTAAATTAATGAAATAAAGAACTGTATAATACGCATGATATATGTAGGTCGCGGAAGGGCAATGGAAATGGGATGAAGAATTACATTTGGAAATGACATCAGCATTTTTCACTGGTGTATACGGAATGTGGAATATTTACATCATAGCATTATTGTGTTTATACGCACCATCGCACAAACAGTGGCCTATTGAACCATCCGGTAACTATATTTATTTCTATATTTCTTTATTAATTATATTGTATTCTTAATTTGTGGTATGAATTTAATTCTGTTTCAGAAAATAGTATTAGCGAAGAAATTGAATTTTCACGTTTATCTACTGATCCTAACGAAATGTTATCTTTGACAGCATTCGCACGAAAAGCAGCAGTAGAATAAGTAGTACACATTTTTTATACAAAATAGAGCAGTGAACACAATTGACCAGTCAACACAATTTTGTACTTAAACATAGCCTTGGAAAGCTATAAATTACTTAAGGAATTAAGGATTTCTGATATTTATAGAGAATGCAAGGACTGATAATACAAGTAATCTTTTGATGCCAAAATTAATTATTTATTAAGAAAAATATTTTTTATGCTTTACTTTTTCTATGATACGTTTTCTTAATATTTTATACACTTAACGATTTACTTAATAAGTATCTCTAAGCGAAATAAGTAGGGACTCTTTTTTCTTCATTACGTCCGTCTCTGTACGCGATTATGCTAGAATATTGTATAGGTATTGTTACGTTATATAACATTCCATTTCTGTATTACTTACAGTAATAGTCTTTAATGCACTAAATAATCCACAATACCTATTTTCTTTAACAATCAATAATCTATTCCGTCGTTTTATACAACATATCAATATTGGGCATTTATCTATTATATATTTAACATTTGTAAACGTGCATTTTAATGGTAGCTATATAATATTGAACACGGGTATCTCAATATTATTTTGCATTATTATTATGCAAAAAGACTTAGTCTACATTTGGCAGTATTAAGTTCCTTGACAAATTTTTAATATTATATATATTTCTTACAAATTTTTACTAACTCCGATGCATTACTGATATAATTATTAGAGATTAAAATGTATGCATGCAAAGTAGATCTGAACAGAAAAGGGGTGCAATAAATTTATACACATTTGCAATTTAGTAGAATGAATTTAGTGCACATAGTTATTTATATAGAGTACTTATATTTGATGCAGCAGAATTAGTATTTTCTGTATCTTCGATGTATTAAACGAAACGTATTAATGAACAATAATCTCGAACAAATTTTGTATACCATTAATCATCATATTTTTGAAATAATTTTAAGAGTATGAAGTAACTAAAATGTAGTAACCTATTAGTATTTTAAGGAACTCAAATTTCTGTGTATCTATTTTTATTATTAGATTTTGGTACAAACATTTTTGAAAAGTTCAATAATTTTTCTGTTGTATATTAAACAAAATTTTATATTCGCAATTTTTATACATTTTTTAAATAAATCAATTTGTTAGAATAACTTTATGGAATTACTAAACATTATGATAACATCACATTGTGCGATATATGTATGTATATATGTTAATTTTTTCATTATAGGTGTGTCTTTTGTTTCAATGTTATTAAATGTCCGGATAAAACGCGAATTGTGCGACATTCGACTTACCGAACAATTCAATTTCTTTTCAACCGTTCCCACAATTTATTTGTTTACAAGAGTAATTGTCGTGTAATTGAATTTTTTCGTCATAATTTCATCAGTGTGTGCGCTTATTTAATTTATCGTAACATGTGTGTGAATGGTTAACTTCAAATGCCAAGATTTTTAAAATTTAACAGATACTGGATTCTTTTATTATTGGTTAAAAAAGGTATTTACATGATATTTATAAATATTTTGTATTTGCTCATATTTTATCATTTGCACATACAAATAGCATACAGTCTCATAATATATTTAAATTCAAATTCCAGCATATTAATGTACACTATTTCACAGTGTTACCAAGAGCTAGTGATTTTTTCAATCACTATTTGCTTACTTTTCCAATTAAATTTAAATTATTTTCATGTTTAATTTTATCCATGTCATTTTCTATTTATTTCAATTGTATCATAAATGCCTTACATATCGTGAACAATTTATTATGTAAATGGTTATTTATTGTATATTGTAATCATTTTATTTAGAGAATATAATATTAGTTTAATATTAGTTTAATATAAATATATCTGCAACAAAATAATTGAAGAAAATACCGAGCAATAAAATATAAATAAGCAATGAAACATATTCTCTTTGGAACTTAAGATTTCTTTTTTAAATATTTTTAATGCAATTATCCATTGGCCATGGAATTTGAATTTCACAATTTGTCAGAGAAACAAAAACAAAAAACAGGTAATATTAGGCAGTTTATATAGTATTCGGTCTAATTCTAGTGATATTGGTTGACCGAAAGAACCAGCGGTGATTCGTGGATCATAGCAGGGATTTTGTATTGTGCGCGCGCATTCACTGGCACAACGCGAGACAGAGGTAGCAGCAAGCAAGAGAGCAGTGCAGAAACGGAATCAGATGCAGTGAAGTCCGTGAGTTGACAGTGGGGTGCACGAGAACAGGCGTTTCGTAGTGGTGGAGGCGGAGGAGGTTTAGGGGAAAGAATTGTTTTCTGTGTGCGCGAGGAACGTGTCGACGAGTAACGAGTCATCGAAACGGGTCGTTGTGGGTGATAGTGAAATGATTCTCTAGCCCAAGGATTTTGACTTGGTCCGGACGGACAAAGAGGAAGACCTTTTGTATATCGCTGCTGTTCAAGGGATCGTGCGTTCGCTTATCCGTAGGAAACATCATTAAACGCTGACGTCGCGGAATTTGTCTCGTGTCGTTTTCCTTAGTGGCGAGCGTCCGAACATCCAACGTCTGATTAACGACCATCACGCGCGCGTGTCTTTGTTTTTTTTTCTCGGTGCTGAATAACTGTACGAGAGGAAAATAGAGAGAGTGTGTCATATCACAGTGGCGAAACAGACCAATATTCGTTTCGTGGCTTCTGCTGTGGTGAATAATCCGTAGCAGTCAGAGGCCCTTCCTAAACGACAATCGGGCTCAGCTGATTCAAGGACTTGCTGCTGAAGGGCTCTGTGCTACGTTAATAGACGATAAATATGTCGTCCCCCAGCGCTGGAAAACGACGTATGGATACGGACGTTCTCAAATTGTATCCTTGAAATTCATTTTTATTTCTCCTACTTGCTATTTGTATCTCTGTCTTCGTTCTCCTCCTTCTTTTTCTTTTCATCCCCACCTCTTTCCCTCCTTGTCTCTCTCTCTCTCTCTTCTTTCCCCTTCATTCCTTCCCCTCCCCCTCCCTACGTCTGTTCCCACTCTCTTGTTCTCGTTCTTTCTTTCTCTTTCGCTCTATCACACGTGCTTGCAATCGTGTACAAGAGAGGCCTGCACATGGGTTGCGAATGCAAGAACCTACGCAGTATGCATGTGCATGTTACCGCGAGATCGGTTGTTTATCAGGTATGAGCAGTTTATAGGTCGACGAGAAACAACGCGGTGCAATGTCAATGGTGTATCACGAGAGAGACGATGAGGGATATTTAATTCCTCGTTTCGTCGATGACGGGACACAGCTGTTTTTAACCAGCTGACTACACGTCCCTACGTACTACGTGTGTGCGCAGCTTTATCTTGTTCGTTTAACGCACGATAAGTGTATGCTGTACGGTTGTAGGGAGTTTAAAGGTTAGATTTCATTTTTTTTCTGTTTTTTTCCCCTATTCCTCTGTTTCTTTTCGTCCTGTCCCGCACAACGGATCTCACTGCTTCAAACGAAGTTTTTGATCCTGAGACCGGTTGACTCGAGCGACGAGACTCGTATTTCGATTGCCTTTTATATTTATACATTCCTTGGCGAATGTAAATATTTAAAGTCGCGCGTCAAAGAACGGCGTACGTATACAATATATGCGTAATGTTGGTTCGAAGTGGAGTGAAGTGCGATACAACGATAATTGAGACGTCATCATCGTGTTTCAACCTTAACCGAATAGTTCGACGGAATAACGCGAAGTGTTACATTTCGATTAACGTTAAGAAAACGATAAACAATATCGATGCAGAATTGAAACGGGAGAGGGGGAGGGATAAATGATAGAAAATGATGCAATTACAACAACCTCGTGATTGTTCCTTTTTCACAGAACGGTAAATTTTCTATTTTCGGTGTGCTGCGTAACAATAATGACTAATAATAATGTGCGTCTAAGCTCTTTGTCTAAAGTAGCAAGCTCTTTGAGCCGAGAACAAAGGTGCACCTTCGCGTAGAAACGCGAAGAAGCGACGTTTCCCATCGTTTCTAATCGATTGTTTCAATATTAGGAAAAATGAGAATTTGTCATTTCCAACTCTTGGTCGTTGGCGTGACGTTAACGCGAATAATTAATAGGGGGAGAGATGGAAGAAGAAAAACAAATGAGATTCAGAAATACATATGGACGTTTTACATTTGACTTGTTTTTTCGATTTGTAAGAAATTGATTTTTGTGTAACGTAACGTAACGTAACGTCGTGTTTCGCTTATCATTTCTGTGCAGACGTTCATGTACGAATTGCCAGTCAGTTTTTCTAGAACGATGATAGTCTCTCTCTCTATACCGAGTTCATTCGTGCCTCGTAACATCGATCAGTCTTTGTTGAAGCTTACATTAAATTTGCAAGCGCTTCAGCGGACAAAGTGAATTGGATGTGTTCGTTCGTTCCTTCTTCGATAGAAATCGCGTGAGTCTTTCAAATTTTCTCGAAATCCTTTCTTTCATCGTCTTGTACATGTTCTGTTATTCCAACGTTCCATTTTTGAGAGGAGGCAGACGTCTTTGAACGCGTGTTACTCGGTACATCATTATTTTCATTCATTTCGTATAGTTGTCGTGTCATATTTATTATTTTCAAATTCTTATCTATGCGTTTTGGTCACATCGTGTCAATTTGTTACTATTTTTATAACCTACCGAAAGGAAATAAAAAAAAGCAGTAGAAAGTTATCTATTTATTCACTTACGAGAGCAAACTGTTTGTTTGCACGATGATGAAAACACTGGAGGATTCCAAGCGAAGCTAAAAGAAATCGATGCAAGTTTGCCTCGGCGTGATGGGAAGTTTAAATTCTCGCTTTTTCAAATTCACTGAATTTATTCCGTGGTTCGGTAGATAGATAAAGTTAGATAAATATTCCCATTTTAATAACGAAAGCTGCCTATGCGCTACTATAGAATCTGCAGTAGAAGCGAGGTCGTGATAAATAATCCTATGGTTCTGATTCCGTTATTTTTTTATCAGCTGGATTCGATTCAATAAGAAAGTATAGAATCTTTAAAGGAAAGGAAACGTTCGCGCCGAAATAAATTGAAAATTGAATTGGTATACAAATCTTCGACTCTCTCGTCTTAATCTGTACGACTTGTATTATCCAAATTTGTCCTCCCTTCGTCGTTTGACACTTTGAATTTGAAACTGTTCGTTTTAGTAATTTAGACTTTGATAAAACTTGCTTTGGAATTGGAATCTGGCGAGTTAACTTCTAGCAATCTTTTTCTTTTTAAATAACTTTGAATTCGAGTACTCCGGTTTTCGTAAATTAATTTTTAACGGGTCAACGTTTGTTTCTTAGAGAAGTTAATGGCATTGTTAGCTTTTAGTAAACTGGTTTCAGCTCAGTATTTTGGCTTTTCAATTAAATTTCCATGAAATTTTTTGTCTTTTTTTTTTTATAAAGTGTGAAACAGAACAGTTAAAGTTGGCTCTCGTAGTGGAATGGAATTTTTGATCGAAATAACTCGAAGGTATTTGCACATACTTTGCTCTTTACTCGAGTCTCTTTTATCGTGCGAGTTTCTATGCATTTGTATTCCACGAACGCGAAGAGTAGAAATGTAGGAATTCATTTTTCAAGATTTTATTAGGGAAACGCGAAACGCTGGTAAAGCGATCAAAGTAAATTAATGTTTAAAACGAAAGAATGTTTCGTTATCACGTTAATTTGCAATGCACACATCCGTGTGTCTATTAATTGCTTGAATTCGTCTTTCATAAAGAAATACGAATGGTACAGTTTTAACGAAAGCTTTACCGATTATATTAGAATTAAAACGTTTGAGTACAGTACAATACAGCGTTGTATTCGATACTTTATTTAAATATTTCTTTATCACTTTTGTAGATTAAAAAAAAATCATACATTCCCCGCAACAGTGTGACGTATAGTGTTGTTGACATAAATCCAGGCGCATTTAAAAAACACTGTTCAAAGTTGTAAAACGTATCTATTAGAACGTTCATCGTATGATCGCGGAGGCTCACCTTGGACGCCCACATGACACGAACGACAAGGTTTACTTCCTCTTCTAGAATTGCAACCGCATACTTATATATGCCTCCGACTGTTATAACATTGTTTTTATCATCCGATCTTTCCTCCTTTGAATTTCTCCCCTTAATGAACGAGGAGACGATTGATTGACAATTTTCGATGTCTGTCCATTTCTTCGTCATTTTCACATCATCTTTACATATTTACGAAGATGCTGACGTTTTCAACGTCTGAGGTATTGTCACGCAGTCTTGAAAAATCAATTGGTACCAACGTAGTTCCAATTTTGAATGACCGAAATCAGATTCTGTCGTAGTGTTTGATTTTCCCGCGTGTGTTACGACGTAACGTGAGCGTTAAATACCAATTCTCTCAAAGCACCACCGTCTACTACAGTGACATTGCGACAGACGACGTTTAGACAAATCGAACAATATAAAAAATTCAGTACGTTTGCACAGTCGATTCTAATCACCAATAACGCAAGCAATCCCACGCCTGATCGCAGTCCCACGGAGTGCGAATCTTGAGTTCGACGGTTGTATCGTCTGGTAATTCGCGTTATTCCGACCGAATCAACAGTCGTTCGTACCGACCACGATCCGTTCCCCTTGCCGGGGCAAATGATACTGTGTGCCGGGCAAAGGATGTAAAAGATCACCAAGGTAAATTCCGTTTTCGAGGCCAGACGTCACGGCGTTCCGCCGGTTACGAATATAGTTGCGGTAAATTGCGTTCGCGGAAACTGTATGTATATATATATATTCAGACTAATTTCCATTAGTCCGGTCCTCTAACGGTGCGGTACACAGGTGAGATACACGCAGATGCGGTTCCGGAAGTGATTCAATTATGGATCGACGATACTCGATGGACCTCTCGGAAGATTCCTTGTCCGTCCACTGAAATCAAGCTAATCAATTACACCGGTAATTAACAAGCTTCTCGGTATGGACGGTTAATGGTTCCAGCCGTAATGGGTTTGGAGGCACGCGAGCACACGTGAGAAGGTACGCCAGGGCCGTTATCTGCGTGATGCAATTTTACCTGGCGACGCGTGTATCGATGCGTTTCGATGGCTCCGATACGCGCGCGCGCGCGCGCGCGTGTGTGTGTGTGTGTGTGTCCTCAAGCCGAGGGCTCGATCGTAGGAAGAAGTGGAACGAGTAGGATAATAGGGTGTTCCCCTGCTCCTCTTTCTGTATTCGTTGTTGGAAGCTTCAATTATCGTTCGCTGGATACTAGAGATCCGAGTCAATCGATATCTGTGATAATTTCGCTCGGCGAATCGATTCGGCTCCAAATGAAAAAAATTTGATTTACAAATGCATAAAGGGGAGGAGCGTCTCGAAATACAGACGGTTCGATATTGATTCCTTAAAATAAAAAAAAATAAAAAAAAATGCAGGGTATAGTCTTTTGATAACACTTGGAAATTCTCCAATATTTCGTTTGTGTGTTGAATTCTTCGATCCTTCTCTCCCTCTCTCTCTCTCTCTTTTTTTTTTAATCCAGGTTGATTCGAGTTTCGATTTAAGCGTGATCGAAGCAAGTTTATTGGATCGTTGAACGCGTTGGCGAGGGGCCATTCTTCCTTGATGTTTAAACAACTTTTACTTGCAAATCTCCACGGTTTGTCGGATTACTATGTTTGTTACGGAAAGTGCATTTAGCATCCGATCGAATTTCGGGGCGCTGCCAATTGTGAATAAAGCGAGGAACGGAGTACGAGTTCATCTCGCATCCAATAGTTGACCTTGTTTACGGTCAGGATTATATAGACTTTTTCGCTATCCGTGTGACTTTTCAACTTGCCGTCATGGTGTCGCGCCGAATATATTTTATGACGTGTTTTGCCGTTTAACGTTCGATGCTCTTATCGTTCTAGTTTTTATTGTCTGTTAAAAAAACACGCTATAATTATCTACCGTGTATACACGACGCGATTCTCACAACGCTTGATGGGTTTTACCTTCGTGTTATTCGTATTAACCTATATTGTATCTCGACCATATATCTCAAATTTTTTCTGCACTTGAAGACAAGGCTATTGAACAAACAACGTAGAAACAAAGAAATCGTGCGTATTCACTTCCCCCCCCCCTTTTTTTTCCTTTAAATCTGTACCTTAAATAAGATTGAAATTATATAAACGAACCACAGGGGATTTGGAGTAGAAAACGATGGCGAGGTGGCGAGCAAGCAAAGGAAAGAAAAGAGAAAAGCAAATTGAAATTGCAAAGTCGAACGAGTGTAACAGAGAAAATGAGAAGTAATTGGCGATGTAAGGTTACGTTTGCCGCCTCGCAGATATATTTTCGATCGGACGCACATGCGCCAGCAAAGTGTTACTCCGCTTGGTGACCGTATCTCGTCTTCAGAACTTATCGAACGATAAGCAGCCTACCCAGAGACGCGTCTTCCAAAAATAAGATACAGCCAAGGGCGTAAGCGCGTCAATCGAGCCTTTCAAAACGAACCGCCGAATGTACATGTAACCGCCTTCAATCGCTCGTACACGCAGAGACCGATAAAATCGAATGTTGATTTGCACGTGCGGTGTATTTCGATACACACACACTTGGTGGTCGCGTGTAGTTTTCGCGTGCGTATAACCGGGGGAAGTTTAGCAGTCGCTCCATTGAACGGAGCGCGGATCGAGCGAGAGATCGTGTGGAAAAAGAGGATGAAGAGAACGGATAGCGGATCGTGGAAACAAAGACGGGCCGAGTGAAAGAGATGGGGCGAGTTAGATTAGGTGGGGAGGGGAAGGGGGATAAAAATGGACTGCCAGGCTGTTCTTACTTACTTAGCGAAATGCTGGTTGGATTCGGTCGACATTGCGACCAGCAACGTCGCGCCAGAAGCAAATGCTCTGTAACGGTCTTCGAGATTGAGCAATCGCTTCCGTCCCTTTCTGAAGTCGTAGACCTTGCGTATGCGGGTCAGAATGCACGTAGACACTCAATGGGATCGAGGTCATTAAAACATTCGATAGTTTGTGTGCATATGATGTACAAAGGGTGTCCCAATTGTCATAGTTAGAATCGGGAACGCGGGGCGTGATTCTAGTCGATGCGAGCAGAACAGAAAATAAAATTTTATTTTCGAGAAACTCGAACAACCTTCCGGGTATCTATGTATTCGACTGTGTGTCAGGGTCGAGAAGATTTCGTTTGGAAATAGCGTTTACCATTCCTCGGCTATATTTCAACACTTCATTTTATACAGAATCTTAAAATTCGATCTTCTTTCTTCATTGTCCTCGAGTCGATCTAAACCCTTTGAAATTCATTTGGAATTTACAAATTTAAGTTTCCTTTCCCGTATTTAAAAGCGCTGGTTTTCTTTTTTTTTCTTTTTATCACGGATAATGAACCACCTTTTGATAATAACCGAGTTCGTCGAACAATGCTCATTCAGGTTTACCCCGTCATTGACCAGCCGAATCAATCGTTTTGGCATCACGATAGAACGCGATTGTACGATCGCTCGAAACAATTATATGGGACGTGGAATTAACTCTTCTTGCCCCGATAATGCATACCGCAGTCAATTTGTATGTTAATGGAGGATCGTTCGTTCCAACTTCCGCGAGTTGGTGCCCGCGAAAGCATGCAACAATGAAATTCCTCGGTGGATAGGACGCGAAAGAAAAGACGGGGCCCGGACTTCCTGCGTAGTAATACACATATCGCCCACAGATATCGCATTCGCAATTACCAGACCAAGAAAATTATTTCAGCTGACCAGCTGTATTGCGTAACAACAGGCGCGAGCCGAGTTTTGGATTTTATTTCCCTGCGTGCTCGAGGCGTGTGCGTTTGCTCGTGGCGCCGTATATCCTCTGGTTTATGCGTAACATGCGCCATTGCAGCGGGGAAACAAATCCACTGATACTGGCCAGAACTCACGACTAGACCGCGATGCGTGTTCCGTGTAACAAACGGAAGGCACGTTAGCCTCTCCCTGTCTCGGAGAGACGTGAGAGCTCTGCAGTGCTCGGCTCTCGTACAACCACTTGCCAAAACAAGAAAGTGGTTTATCGCACGTTGAATAACACGGGCACGCATCGTCGTAATTCGATTTTCCTTTTCAACTGTCGACAGTCGGCGAGAACAGTCGGCTGGAGAAATATGGGGCGTCGGCTGATAAAAGCGTTCGACGAAAGTACGGTGCTTTCGCTGTAGGTCGGCCAATTTTCCACATACTGTATCTGAAACGAGAAATTATAAAAATTTCTACGCGACGAAATGCCTCGTTATTTATTTTTCTTCGATCTCGTCAAACATGGGAAAAGGCTGCCGTTTTCCCTCCCCGCGTTTCAACGGTTTCCTTTTACGTACTCATTTCAGCTTCGCTCGTAATGCGTGCGCCTTGCGAAATATTGTTCAGTGAACTTTCTCCAAAGGCAGGCGGTTAGAGTTCCGTTCTTCTGCTCCGTTCTGGTTACATTGCTTGTTTTCGAACTCGGTTTCCGACCTCGTTTAACGATGCAGCGCGGCTGCGATCCCTCCTGCGTGTTATCCTCGCCGCGGGATCGGGATTAATTTCACGTGAAAATCGCACGACGGCGATGGACGTTGGTACGCGACGTTGAAGCTGCGCTCGATCTTCTCTCTCTCTCTCTCTCTCTCTCTCTCTCTCTCCCCGACGTCTACGCGCGTAAGAGTATCAGAACGAACGAAGAGGGGCCGCCGATTAAAATTAAATGTAGCTTAAAATTCCACGGGGCGTGCTTGACAATTTCAGGCAACCGCCCCGTTCGCTCTGTATTATTAAACGCGGCTGGAAACTTTTGTTTTCCCTTCTTCCGACCGACTCTTTCAGCCGTTTGCCATTTTTCCACGCTGAGATTGAACGTGGATTTGAAAAGAGCTGTTCCGTTGAGTGTATAAAGCCGCGTAAGGTATTACAAGCTGTATTCTTTGCGACCAAAAACTCTCCTCCCCTCCTCTCTCTGTCTCTCTCTCTTTCTCTGTATTTTCGTGGTTGATTTTTGAAATAATAATGTAGCCTCGAAATAGTACGGGTAATAGGATTTTTTTTTTTTTTTTTTTGGCCTTTCATCGTCTTCAGTTTGAGAATGCTGACTTTACTCGAAGACAGAGAATCGTGAGAAATCTTTCTCAACGTGCGAATGTCAATACCAACTACGAAACTGGATTTCCTCGTTGCATCTTGTAGCCTCAGCGAAGGGAATCTGTTGGAATTTTTAATTTCATTTCGTTGGTTCGTTTTCAAGTGCAGAGTATTACGATACAATCTCTTTTTTTTTTTTTCGAATATGATTCATTATGTCCAAGAAAACGATATTGATATAATAGTCTAAAAATATATAGAGGGTCTCTCGCGTAACTGGGACAAGATACGACGTCGATTAAATGGAGCTTGAAATATAAAATATTAAAAAGTAAGAACTATTTAGAAAGGAAAAAAAAAGAGAGAAAACTGAATATTTAAAAAAACAGGCTTTATAAATATATATTTTTTTACTTAGCATCTTATTTTCGTTTATGATCTATTTGATCACTTTAAAGATTATAAACTTATTATGAAACAACTGGCAAAAGTAGCTTGTGACTTATCTCGGTTACATTGGACATATACATATCTTCATTAACGTTTTTCCAGCGGGATGTTTGAAATGAGAGTTGCGCGTAAGAAATATATTACTTATTTATAATATATAAATAACATAAATATTCTACAAATAATATATAAATATTTATTAGAACCATCGTTATAGAAGTTTTACAAATAATCGTACAATACGACTGATTCCAGACTGCTCGTTTTTTTACAACTGCTCAAAGCAGTATTATTGCCAAAATTAATGTTAATTTCTATTCGGAGGGAAACAATAACCATATAAATCTATTTATTTTAATTATCATTTAAATTCTTAACGTTAGTAGACATTTTCATTTATCAATATTTTTAGACAACCAAAGTCAGACGTGTATGTACGTCAAATTCAGACGCCCGTGTCGTGAAAGTGTCGAGGTTACTTGATCGTCGATTTCCTGTGCATGGAAATATATATCTTTGTTACTGCGCGGAACGATTTGAAACGAAATCGACACATTGTCCACCGAGTGTGTCTGTGCGTGTGTGTGTGTGTGTGTTCTCGAAAATTTGTAATCTCGGTTGCGTCAGGAACGTTAACACCGAAGCGTTACGATCCGCTCGACTCGGCTCAGGAATCACGCGAGCTTCGGTGCGTTTCATCGATTGACGAAGATAACATTACCGCCTGGACTTCTGACACGCTTCTGCGTTCGCACTTCTTTCCACATCGATTTCCCTTCAGTTCATTGCACCGTTTTCTCGTCGGCGTTTAAATATTTGCTCAACGATGTGTTCTTCTCGCTTGTGTTGTTACCTATGCACGACTTTACACCGCGTTGCTTTTTCGTTGCGATTGCCCGATCTCCCTCTTCCCCCTGCCCCCAAGATCGCGGGTGTATCGCGAAAGAATTTTCTTGCAGGTCCGCAACCTATCCTTAACTCACAACCATGTGTACAGAATAGAAAGCAAGCATGAGGTGACAATATTAGGAGGGTTAAACGAATTTTCCGTCAAATTCTACGGTCCACGGGGAAGTAAGTACTCCATTTATTTCGCACGATATTCTACTTTATCTCTTTATCTTAGAGTGTAAGTTGAGCTCAACCCTTTCATTCTCGTACAATTTTTTTTATTTTTTTGTTTTGTTTTGTTTATTTTTATCTGTTACGCGCGACAAATCGGAAGATCGGAGACGTATGAGGACTGTTTTACAAATGAAGTGAACCTCATTTGTAAGTCTACGGCTAGCGACAAGTAACGGAAGCGACATTTTAATTTATAATTTCAAATGTGCGATCACAGAACTGCCGTGAGAACGAGAGGGTTAATTGTGTTTAGCATTAAGAGACGGGCAACGTGTGGAAGTGTCATTCACTCCGTATTGATGTTCGACCCTTAACTGAAATACAAATACAAATACATCAACTCTCTGACGGAGAAAAGAAAAAAAAAAAAACGGAATGTATGAATTTTGCAAGTTGCAATTACGATGCTCACAACCTCATTGAAGATTGAGATTTTGATTTTGATAACATCTTAGGTACTGCCCTAATGGCAGTTGAGGGTTGAAATTACGATGAAATTCATTGTTCACTTGTACTGTACTAAATTTATTGTTTAATCTATGTGATTGAAAGCTGACGTTCTCTTCCCTATAGTAGATAATTTTAATCAGTGACTAGATAGATAATGACTAAAGAGATTAATAAGAAATAGAAAGTACAGAGTATTTCTGAATAGGCTGATATAGTTGAAATTCTTCTTTTCCCCACGCGTTTCTGACGAACTAATATAAACGAGTTAGCCTTCGATTTAAAAAAAGAAAATAAAAAAAAAAATTCGAGCAAAGAGGAAGAAAATAAATAAAAAACTTCTGCTGCATTTTAATCATATTATTCAATTAACATATTGAAAATATATGTCGATAGACGCAAATAGTCAATGTTTTCTGACGTTATAAGTGTAGAATTATCACATTTTACTTCTAATTTGAAAAAAGAAACTGCAGATCTGTTTAATTCATAAATGTGGTTATTACGTTTTTCTGTTGTGGAAATTCTAGACAAATGCAGATTGCATTACGTATCGTTCTCTGTATTTATTTATTTCATATTTGCATCACGTCTCCATTGAGTGTCCCGTTTCAAAGCGTGACACTTCCAAAAAAGAAAAGAAAGAAAAAAATTTCAATTCTCGAACAGTGATTCTTCACTTTACTTCAATCTTTTCAAATTCTAATTAATTTCACGAAAAACATGTTTTTCAAAATTGATACCCTTCGCTATCCCACGAACAACGAAACGAGTTGATTCCTATCACCAGCGCCGTGTTGCGTCGAAGAGAAATTACTTAATCTCCCTTCGTGCATCGTTATCGTCATCCTAGCCGTTTCCTAGTAACCTTGCCCTGCGCGAATAATTCGCGATAATAACTCGAGGAGGAACGGCTCGCGAATCTGTCGCGTTTACGTGCTCATTGTACGTTTCCAGCATTTAATATTCCAAGGTCGCCTGCTCTTAGCACACCGGATGCACTTATGCAACAATGTGTGCATTTACGCTTTCCTTGGCCTGCCAGCTGGCCGACACGCATGCGAAAAAAAGAAAAAAGAAGAAGAAGCACTATCGTTTGACCGACAAGGTTCCTTGACATCGCTTTCGACACGTTTGCCAATCGAAGATCACTGGCCCTGATACCATCTTGCAATCGAGTTTCATTCAGGTGGTGGCCTGTTTTGTTGTTGGCCGATTAGATTAGAATGCCACGGAGGAGATTCATGATTACATGAACATGGACAGTTCGAAGAAGAGTTGTGAAATTTACGACGGAGATAGCTGTCGAGTCGCATCTTCTCTTTGCAGAGAACGTTCGTTTCGTTGTCAGTTTCTAAAAATTCATTCAAAGGGAAAGTTCATTCAAATGGGAAAGCACGTGTGTTTATTTAAACGTGCGGATATGCAGTTCAAACTCTGTAATTGAGAATCAAATTTTAAAGAGAGCTCCGTAGGAAAAATTTCCTAACGAAAATAGTTCGTAGTGAGTCATAGTCGGCCCGCATTAGTTGAAACACGTTGAGAAACGTCCTATTGATCGCTGCATTTTCGGATTCAGGTTGTTTTATTTATCCTTGGAAAGGCTGGTGCAATGTGCTTTTCTTTTCTTTTTTTTTTTTGTTCTTTTCATCTCTCGATGGTTCATAAATTACTTACGCAATACGAACAGCTGGCTAGTCGAGAAAAACAAGTGTGAGCAGTGCATGCTACTTAATGAATCAGTGGTGTTTGAGTCTATCGATTCGTCGGTGGTATCTCGGAATTTCGTGACGTAAAAGTATCTCGCGTTTATGAAATTAATTTTTATTGTCGGTTCGGAATTTTTATTTCTCGTCATTCGGGAAATTTCATTCGGATAAGAGCTTGTCGGTTACTCGACTGCGTGATCATTATTCGCTTGTCACAATCATTACCGTGATCCAACTCTCATCTGATTTGTAAACACAATCTTTTTTCTCGATTGCGTACGTTGGTCATCTCTTCAGATACTAAATATTATATATAACGTATAAGATTATACGTTATATAGGGTAGGCCAAAAATCACTTCCTACTAAAATAAATCCGTAATTTTTTTGTTATATATTTCTTTCATCATATTTATTATATTTTATTATTTAATATTTATTATTTTTGTTATTTAATATTTATTATATTTTATTATGTTTGAACTCGACTTTAATTTAAAATTAATAAAAATAGTTTTTATTATATTTTATTATTTTTAATATTTTATTATTAATATTTTTAATTAATTATTATAATATTTTTAATATTTTATTATTATATTTTATTAAAATTAATAAAAATAGTTTTTATTATATTTTATTATTTAATAGTTATAATATTTTATTATGTTTGAACTCGACTTTAATTTAAAATTAATAAAAATAGTTTTTCCTTTATATTTTGATGTTTTATTAAGAAAAAAAGAATAAGGTGGGAAGAAACTTTTGACCTACCCTATCTGTATAACTAAATATTATCTAAGACACTGTCAAAGTAAAAGATTTGCTATTAAACTAATTTAAAACTATAGGATTTGGCCTTCGTATAGGGAAAGGAAACTTTGCAATAGTTCAAAATTCGTTCAAGATTAACGTTCGTCGACGAATTCTGTTCAGTTCTCACTTTCGAGAATTAACCAATCTACCAGACCTAATTCTACATAATTCTACTTCTAGCAGGTAGTCATGTGCATCGAGACTATCCGTTCGACACATGCATCTTTCACGTGCAGCCTGTTATCTGGTTCCAAAAAGTTTCTCCAATAACTTGTCTGGTTTATCGTGCAACCTCGGGTTCAGGTTGCCTCTTTTAAATTGCGTGTACCCTCGAGAGACGAGTAGCGTGTCCCGTAATAAAGGGAGGCCATCTTTATTTATGGGGGGGGGGGGGGGGGAATCCTTTGGAACTTTACAAGTTCTGTGGAAAAGATTTAACGATCCCTTGCACGGCGTACAATCCACAGATTAGGAATTCCAATGGCCAACTTCAATAATTCAGCATCTTTATACGCGTCTTACACGCGTTGTGTTGCCGAGGCGAAGAGATTTTACTATAAATCACAACTTCGTTCCGGTATCAGTTTCGATGTTTGCTCATAGGAATCGAAGTGTCGTAAATCTTCGATGTTCCTTAATACCTCGCTTTGCAAGCTCCTCAAAGAGCACTCTGTTATTGAATCAAGGTTGCCTGGACCTTCGCTGGTAAAGCATTGCCGTCTCCGTGCGTCGATATTTTCCATTGAAAGAGCACCTCCTCCGGTGCTGTATCGACGTTGCTTCTGAAACTGGTTATCCACGAATCTCCCGGACGAGTTTACGATGTTTCAACTTTTCACGATACTTCGAAACGCACGACAAACGCGGTTGTTTTACTAGCGATATTACTCCATCTTCCTGTCGTATCTGCAAATTTTCTGGAATAAATTACAAGCGATGGAACAGCAACGACGATACTCGATTCGAGCTTGTATCACGTTGATAGTTTTATCTCTACTCTGAGTAGAAATTGCGTAACGCGCGTTACGAGCACGCGGCCGGTCCTTTCCTGGCATTTATTTTCGCTATTGTCATCGGTTGAACGGACGATAGCTTGTTTTCTGTCACTTTTAGGTAGAATCGTTCCGACAGAGACCTTCCAGTCACTTATTTACACATTACGACAGTTCCATAGCATTAATTTTCAAGTTAATAAATGAAGTTCGATGACGAGAGATCTAACGTTATAACACGTGTAATCTTTAACTACCGACGACCAAAGTCTAGCATTAATTTCAAGTTAATAAATAAAGTTCGATGACAAGAGATCTAACGTTATAACACCTGTAATCTTTTAACACTCGAACTACTGACGACTAAAGTGTAATAATATTTGTAGCAAAGAAATTAAAGTGCAAGAAAAAATTAACAAGATATAACCAAGAACACATCTAGCTTCGATTAATATATTTTATTAAAATTCGCTCGAGTGTTTAAAAAATACACTGTCGTAAATGTATCAAAATTTCCATCGAGAATTATAAATCGGTCGTGTTGGACTACTTTGGTAGTGTTAACTGGTAACGTGCAAGAGTTGTGATCATTGATCGTTGAAAATGTTTTGAAAAGCAGGCACCGGTAATGAGTCGTGGCTGTTTACATTGGAATTAATTCACCCTCTCCTTCGTCTTGTTCGCTGGGGCGAACGTAAGGATTTCACATCGCCCTGTAAGAGCATACTGATTGAGTAGGATCTAGCCAGAGAAGGTAACGGTACCGTTTGAATAGGGGAAAAAAAGGTTACAACTTCCTCCAGGCCTGCTTGGACGAGAAGCGCCTGCATCTGGTGTTTTACTTGTCTTCTGCACAGTAATTGCACGATCGTGTTAGGTCGTCAAGCAGAGGTTGTTGCAATACAAACGATCGTAGAAGTAGTTGTAGGAGGACTGATAAGATTAACAGCGTTGCGTTACACGTGCAATACACAGCCTATCTTGTTGACTTTTTTTTTTTTTATCAACACATTGTATAGAAAATTTTCTTTGATGTGTTTCGTATCTCTTCTAGCATTTTTTCTCTCCCTCTCTTTTTTTCAATGGCACCGTATTTTACAGATAAATTGAATTTTTCGCGTGTCCATCTAGGAGACCTGTTCTTATTGGCAGTGTGTTCTTTGGAATAATAATAACGCTATATTTTATATTTTATATTTTATATTTTATATTATTTTATATTTTATATTTTGTATTTTATATTTTATATTTTATATATTTTATTATATATAGAGGGCAGAATTTTTAGTGGTATACCACAGAAGTTACTTCTGATGGCGTTGGAACAAGACATTCAATAACATTATACTTTCATAAAGAACTTTATATAAACTTTCTCTCAAGACAGTATTTTACAAGGAATAAAATTTTCTAAGAACCACGGAGGAAAGTTAAAAAAATCAATAAAAAGGACAAACTTATCGCGTATGTATGTAATGCTATTCCGAAATCCGAACGAGGCCAAGATCTTTCATAACATTGTAAACTATAAAGAACAGAGTCTCCCCTGCAAGTTCTCTACCACCAGAGAAAATATCCTATGGTGATTTCTCGTCCTACGAAGGCGATTTCTCAACGTGACGCTGTGTATCTCGGCGTGAACCATTTCCGTCACCACGTACTTACACAATTTCCACCAACCTTGTTCTTCCACCACCGGTTCTTCGCCAGTATAAAATCAATAACCAAAACAACATCGAACAAATACATACAAAGGCAAAAGAATGCGTACTGGTGACACGGAGACACCTTTGATAAAATCAATTTCGTCTCATTCGAATTTCACCTCTGGTCAGTTTTCTTTGACCCGTTCTACATGTGTGTACGTACACACGTGCATACAGACATGGACGCAGGGCGTGCGCAGCATCTACGTTCTACCACACACGAAGTATAGTCGTTTGGAAATGCCTGTAAACGAGCGATCAACGATACAACAACGGAGATACCGTGTTCCGCACGGTGACCCACTTTAAACAGCCAGCCCTCTAATATACGCCCCAAGATTCTCTTCGACACTGACGGCGAGAATCACGTTGCTTTATCCCTACTGTGCATGACTATTCTACCAGGACACTCCAGGAATATTCATGGGAATCGGTTCGCTGGACTGTCAGCAGCGCGATGGTTATGTGTGGCTAAAATTTTTACGCTGACTCTCCCTCAACAGCTAAGGGCTTCGGATCGAAGTATTCCTCGCGACTTCGAAGCTTCGCGGCCAAGCCATTTACACATGGATTTTTCCTTGAATATCCATTAACCTCTTGCCCTGGAATTGACGTGAAATGTAAATAACTCAGGTAAGACAAACGATAAGGTTTTATTGCTTCTTGATCATTTCTGTCCAGTGATATCATATCGGACGAGTTCGAAAGGAACAGAAAGCTAAGAATTATCGTATACGGTTCCGGTCACTCGTTATGGTCCGCAAATGGTTAAGGCCGATGGTTTGTCATCGAGCGTTCGTTTATCGTAATCTGGGTTCATCTGGGTTTCTCACTAGATTTTTGAATGATTTTACTTGGTAGAAAGATTATTATCTCCCCTGAACGCGTCTCTTGGTTGTGTGTTTGCTCTGTGATACGTACGATGTCCGAGTGATTAATTGGAGGGTCAAGGCGAACAAACAACCGGTCTAATCGAATTTACGAAAATAGATGGGACCATTCTTCTTTCTCTCTCTTTCTCGTGTTTTCTCAAGAAATTTTATCTCTTATCTGCTCGAAAGAAATTTGTATTCGGTAGCGCATCGTCCACTTTCTAACATTAACGCGAGTTAATCGTGTGCGTTGTTGGGGATTTTCCGCGGCATCCTCCTTCTCGAGCAACGCGGTATCAGTTCCATTCGAGCGCAAGATTAATTTTAACGCGGACCCTGAAATTATACCGCCCGCCTCTCCCACTCGTTGCTTGTCAGAGAGGGACAAGCATTCTCCGATAGTCTTTCCGTTTCCATTAATAGTCCTCGGCCGCGTTGCTCTACGCATTTTCGAGCTCCATCGGCGAACGAGATTCTTAACGTTGGTACCGTGGTCAAATTGCCAGATTCTGCTTCAGTTGGTTTATTCCGTGTCACAACGAGGCGAGGAGAACCAACCAATTTCGTTTGGACTTGATTCTCTTTCAATCTTCACCAAGCTGGAAATACAAAATCGCTGGAAGTCACGTACGAAGTACACTACTTAGGATATTTAGTTTCGAACGATCTTCAGCCGGACGTTGTTGTTCGTTGTGGCTTCCGCCTCTGGAATTCCTGCCTCGGCTGCTTGACGCCAAAACTACAGAAAGAGTGGAGTGGTGTCGAGGGGAATCCACCAGCCAAGAAACTACCGACGATAATTTACATGTAAATACAGCCGTCACGTTCGTTTACATCGAAATCGAAATTGTACCCGTTTCAGAAGTTACTTTCAGCAATCTTGGGTGAGGCGCCATCTTTTCTCTCTCTCTCTCTTTTCTTAATAGTCGGTAGAACGGAAATTTTTAATTACGAGTCAAATTCTGTCGAATTGAATCTCTTTTAATTCAATTCCTCAGTCAAGATAGGATTCAAATTGAAATGGCAATCTTCCTCGCAATCTCCTTCGAGTGATTCGATTGTACAAGAAGCGTCTCTAGTAATTTCGAGAAAATATTTCTCTTTTCTATTCGCATTTCGATCAATTTACGGCTAGAAGCGGGAATATGAAAGTGCTCGGGCTTGCGAAAATCACAAGTTTAAACTGTTGCGCTAGTAACTGGTTCACGGACCATAACGGGTGACCAAACCGTCTTCTTTTCGAATTCGTCGGTATATTACTGGATAGAAATTACTAAGAACTAATAAATTTATTATTTGTTTTGCCTTATATTTGGTTATATTTCAATGTACTTAAGGGGGCATAGTTTGACGGGCCTAAAAATTACGAATACTTTGGAGGGCTGGTAAAACAAAAGTACATATTTGATTGACATGAGCTTTTGTGATTTATTTTTTAACATATTATGAACTATAAAAAGCAACATTAAAAGAGAAGAAAAGAGGGCTCTTATTTAACTTTTTCCCTTTACATAACTGTTTTTTACATTGTCTGTCGGTGTGCATGATTCCAGCCAAACAGGATTAGCTGCAACAAAAAGGCAAAAAAAGTTCAAACGAAAGAAACAATATTCTGTAGGGATTGACGATTCAACATTTTCATTTTTGTGAAAATTAGGAAAATAGCAGCTATTTGTTTTTGATGTATCGAATTTATGCCAAAGATTTCTACGTTTTTTGTTTATATGTTTCGAAATTGTTAAAAATTAAAAAAATGTTCGATCGTCCAATCCCTAGTAAATGTTACACCAAAGATACGTACCAAGTTTCCACAGTAATCGGTTGGTTAGATTCCGAGATATCTTGCAGACCGTTTCTAAAAACCTAGTTTCGAGAAAAACGCGTTGAAAGTTTCAGAACGTCATTTTTCATATGTATCCTTTACTTATTTTTTTTCCTTATATATCGCGGCTCAAAGTTCTTACAATTCACAACTAAATTGAATTCAAGTCCCCTGATATTCGATTCGCCAAAAGTAATATTTGAATCACACGATTTACACTTTGTAATACTGCTTAAAGTTGTAAACAGTGATACAAATTCAATTATTCTACATTCCACGGATTTATTATTATACCCCAAAATAAGTCGTTTTAAAGGCTGGGACCTTTTGTACCTTATTTCCAAGACTTCAAACTACTATTTAAAAAAAAAAAAAAATCGATTTTTTGAAAATTTCAAACTGTCCTGACCCCTTAAAACTGAGAAAATATTGCAACTTTCGGCCAAATATTCTCTAATGTCATTCCAGCACAAGAGGTTAAAATGAAGAAGCGATGTAGTTCCATTAATCAAAATCTCCTTTGAATTGTGATTGAAAGCACTTTGTCTTTTTGGCAAAACAAGTTTATTAGTCAGAACGGTCGAGATATTTTCGCCAGTGATTTTTACATATTGACTTTTGATTTCCGCTCGGGCAGAACCGCGGTGCCGTACAATTCGACTTCTATAAATTCTAAAATGGGAGAGCTCGCCGTAGATTCTTTGCAGTTCGCCGGGGGCAGATTCTCTCTTCTGGGCAATCGATGCAAAACAAATGTGGTCGTGGATTTCGTAGTTGGACTTGTACCTCGGAGCGTATTCATCAACGAGAAAGCCAATCTTCCTTCTTACCGAACCGGAGGGGAAGAAGGAAAAAGAAATGTCGCTTCTTTCTTCAATCTTGCGAGATAAAACCAATATGTCTGAAGCTACAGCGCCCTGTCCACCGTGTATTTATCTGAAACTTTCGAAATTGTATCTCCGATATCTGGCTGAACTTTGAATGGGACCCGAGGAAAATAAGCTGCACACGCGTTTCGGAAAACAAATTTATCTACTATCAGCCGCGCTCGAGCCACGAAAAACACTCAATTTGTACTGGAGTTTACGACGTGATGGCGTGACCTTCTGCTATTTTCGAGCTCGAGATTCCCACCAGTTTAACCATTTCGCCATTTCGTCGTGTTTCGTTTCGCGAGGAATTTCTAATTTTGTAGAATTACTGGAGAATTCGGAGTTTCCTCTGCCGTTCAGTAACAATGGAATCTCGAGATCTTACGATTGCGGGCGACGAGCATCGTTAACTCTCGACGTTAGTCGAATCGGATTAGACGAACGCGCGTGGTAGAGGCAGATGACAATTTTGGACGTCGAATTCGCGAATGAACAAATTTCTCATTGGTCGGAGCTCTGCTGAGCCTTGCGCGAGAGATGTTGGAGTGATGTTTCGAAACTCCCTGCTCGCAAATATAATTTTTTTTTTTTTTTACCTTTTACCAACAGTGGAAAATCGATCATCACCTAGCAAACGTATCTCGATCTCGTTGCAAGCAGTCACGCAAATTCATACTCACAGAGTCGCGAAAATCAGATATATATGCAAGGATTCGCGACGAAACGCAATACTTTCAATCTCACTCACACACATACACACACATACACACGTAGTCAGATAAAAATTTTTCTTCTGTCTATTCTGATTCGCAAATTATTAATTCCTCGAAATTAATCGTAATATTTGATAGTTTCGTTACTTATTATTTAACGATAACAATATTTCACTCAAGACGCTGTTTTAATTTATTAAGAATATCATATTAACTTGATACGTTTCGAGAAAATTTTTATCTATTCTGATCCGCAAATTAATTCCTCGAGATTAATCCAATTCGATTGGCGTAATATTTAATAGTTTCGATTGTTTACGATAACAGTATTTCACTCAAGACGGTGTTTTAATCTATCAGGAATATTATATTGATTTGATAAGTTTAGAGAAAACTTTTCAAATCAATATAATATATTTGTCATTAATTCACTCGAAATTAATCAGTTACATAATATTTAATAGTCATTTAATAATTTTAGTTATTATTCTAATAATATATTACATACTAATAATATTAGTAATTATTATTTTAATAATGTATTACATACTAATAGTATTAGTAATTATTATTTTAATAATATATATTACATATTAATAGTATTAGTAATTATTATTTTAATAATATATATTACATACCAATAGTATTACTAATTATTATTTTAATAATATATTACATGCTAATAGTATTAGTAATTATCATTTTAATAATGTATTACATACTAATAGTATTAATAATTATTATTTTAATAATATATTACATACTAACAGTATTAGTAATTATCATTTTAATAATGTATTACATACTAATAGTATTAGTAATTATTATTCTAATAATATATTACATACCAATAGTATTACTAATTATTATTTTTGTGATAACGACAACCTCATTCGAGACACTATCGTACCAATCTGTTAAGAATATTATACCAAGTTATTGAAGAACAGGCGCGTTGACCCCTTCGTAATGAGTTGATCGACGAAATTCACGATCAAGGTCTCCAGTACGATTTTAATCGGTCAGCATCCACCGAAGCACGCATAATGCGTGTTTTTCGATGCGTGCGCATCTGTCATAGATATAGAAGGTCGGTCACCTCCTGTTATCGGCGTCGTTGCATGAATATTAATTCATCGGCGAGTTCAGGAACGATCGTCTCTCTCGTTGATGGACCCGAGGGAAAACGTTTTCTTGCGAAACGCGTCGTTTCGTGGTATTAAAGCCAGCTGAGCCTGGCTTTGTCTCGTTTGCACAACGACCGCGAAATTCTTTCTTTCGTCAGACTGTAATTTCATTCTTTCTCGTTTTTCTGTCTTTTTCCTCCCACTCTTTTCACCTCTCGCGAAACGCAGCGTTTAATTTGCATCGCGTTATAATCACGTCGTCCTCCCGATAGTTCGCTCGTGCTTTCAATGACTTATTCATGTTCTCGTTGGTCCACGTTCCACGTTCGATTCGCCTTCCTCGCTTGTTGACTCTCCGAAGAGTTTCCCAAGAGTTTCGCAAGAAATTACGGTAAATATTTCATTAAGATTGAATGTATCGATTAGGCGGAGACAGACAGCTACATATAACACCTGTTCCATTATGAAACTCTTGTCGTGACCGGTTTCATTAACCCAACCATTCGAAAACCTCGTAAAGTCACCTAATAAAATTAATTGGAATTATCGCTTGAGTTTTCACCATAGATCCGTGGTTCCCTGTGTATGGGGCAATTCGAGGATGAGAAAGAATTTTTGAAATGAAAATTTAATTTTCTAATTTTTTTCTTTCATGCTCTTTGGAAGCTTGTTTAGACCTTGAAGTTAATGGCCTTTTAGGCTACATCCACGTCAATAATTTTTGAACAATAAAAATCATGTGTCACAGGGGTGGAGGCATCAGGATTTTAGAGATGCTTAGGTGGCTAAAAAATGGCCAAAAAATGATCAAAAAATGGTTGGGAACCACTGCCATAGATGAATCGCAATTACCTTCGATTTTTGCACAGCGTTTATTTTTCATGCATTTTTCGCTCGTATAATTTTGGACAGCAGCGTAAAATCGAGGATCTAGTTTTCGATATGGCGGGCATTGAAATATTCGATGCTCTGTATTCATGGATTTATTATTATACTCCAAAATAAATCGTTTTAAAGGCTAGGACCTTTTGTATCTTATTTCCAAGACTTCAAACTATTATTTAAAACAAAAAAAAAATTAAAAAAAATCGATTTTTTGAAAATTTCAAACTCTCCTGACCTCTTAATCACTCGTTAAGCCGTCGTTTTCACATCGAAGTGGAGAAACGCAGACGATTTTATGTTATCACAATGGCCGAGGAACATCGTGATTACACGCGTTTATTGTACACGTGTATCGATGTGCGTGCCACTCGATTTACCAGAGGTTCATATCCTGTAAACAAATTCTCGCGACAACATGACGTGGATTCTGATGAGGATTTTAATTATTACCGGCGGCACGGTCGCGTTTAGGGGTTCTTCTCGCGTTAAATACTCGAAAATTGTTGGAAAATTGTTCGTAAGCGTGCGTAATCGACTGTAACTCGTTTTGAACGTTTTGAACGTTTTATTTCTACTTTCTAATCGATTCACAACTTATATGATACTTCTACTCACAATAATCATCTATATTTATAATTTTATAATTTTATAATTTTACAATTTTACAATTTTACAATTTTACAGTTTTACAATTTAACAATTTTATAATTTTATAATTTTATAATTTTACAATTTTATGATTTTATAATTTTACAATTTTACAATTTTACAATTTTACAATTTTATAATTTTATAATTGTGGTTTTAATGGAATTACTGGTTTTTATAAACCAGTTAAACTATCCGCAATAGAAGGGAAAAGACGTTATTTTGATACAAATAAATATTGACAAATTTGGGCAAATGGCCCACGATCAACTTATTTAATTTCTCTTCTCGAGTAAACGAAATTTTGGCCATTGCTTGTGAACAACAAATGAATGGCGAGTCGTTTTTTGAAGTGAATTTCACCGAGGAAATGATCGGTCCGTTGTTAAGCCATAAACTATCCGGCATAAACGTGTCTTCTAATTTACAACTTGAAACTGGAATCGCATTTCGCGTTAGAAAAAGTTGTCGAAGCCGGAAAACGTGGACTCGCGGTGAAAATCAAATTTTTATGAAGCGTCTTTCGAATACGAAGCTTCATTTCTCATTGAAATGCAGAGGACTGCATGCTACAACTTTAATGGTTTCCCATCGGGCAACGAAACGTGTTCTTCCCTCCCTTTTTTATATTCATCAAAATCGAATGGTTAAAATTACCATGGTTAAAAATGGTCGAAGTAAACTCTTGACGGAGATAAAAGAGTGGCAGCTCAAACAAGAGAACGGGAAAAGTGAGGAAATAAAAAGAGAATAGAGATATTAATAAACAATTGAACTGTCGACTCTAATGTTGATTGCTATTCTACGATCCTCTCTGGAAAAACGATGAAAAGTGATGAGAACGATATCGATACCATAAAAATAGAACTATTTAGAACAGGCTAATGTTCTGTGACAGTATCTAGACTTTATTCATGCGGCCCGCGTATTTTCTATAACCAAAATTGGAATAATTGAATAGGAATTTTATTATTTGAGTGACTTTAACCACGAATGTTCGGCGAGTATAATTATATTTGCGAGCAGAACAAAAATTTTAAACGAGCAACTTGAAAATACTCTTCAGTATTACCTGCGTGTATCAAATCAGATATCGATGAACTGGTATCTAAAAAAAAAACAAGCTCAGTACTCTCATTAAAAAATCTTCATATTTTTTTAATTAACACAAATACGTTTGTCTAATCAATGTGTCGCTTCACTGTAAAAGTTTCAACATCCTCGCGAATAATATAGATTACATTGAACTGATAAAGAAATATAGGCGCGGCAGCCTCCAACTAGGGCCTAGAAGGATGTAAAGGATTGGACATCCGTGATTTAAAAGTCAAGGCCAATGGCCATCGGCAGTTGAACCATCGCTAATTCTAGATTTGACGTGAATTGATATTGATGAGAAATTGCCGGTTACACGACCTGGCAAACGTCCCTCCACGCTCTCCGCCTTGTTGTTTCTCGTTTTTATCTCGCGCAGGCGAGCCATATTCCGTTGAGCGATCTTTCTAGCGATCGAGGCTTTCGATTCTCCTTGCCGGGAACAACACTGGCAATAGCTTTTCGAGGCTTTGCCGAGATATTGCCTCGCGAAAAGCCGCGGAAAGTGAGATAAGGCAGCCGCGGGTAATTGCATTTCTCCCTTTTCTCGAAACATGCTTTCACGACACTTAGCATCTGCACAAGATCGATCGACAGTTGCATGACGTACGTACAGTATCTACGTACGTACGCGCGAGAATAGGCACCGACTCTCGTCACCGTACAACCTCGGTTCTTTTTTTAATTCACTTTTCGAAACCTCGGTTAATTGTGAATGATGACCTTGCTTTGACTTGGGGGCTAGTGAAGTTAGTTGGAACAATGTCGATGAAAGAAAAAGCTGGAGGAAGAATTCAGTCGATCTTCTAATTTCCTTACCAAGCTTCGTCAACTGTTTAATTTTACCTTCCTCTTCTTTTTCTTTTCTTTTTTTCTCTCTCTTTCTTTCTCTCTCTCTCTCTCTTTCTCGATGCGTCTAAATTGCTGCGCTTACAGTTGACCCAGTTTCCACGCAGAAGCTGTCTACGTCACGCTGCAAATTACGTTGTGTATAAGGGAGTCTCGCCACCATCCCCCGTGTAATCTCGTAGAACCGATTGCGAGCGTGTGTGCCACGGTGGTTCGAATGTGGTTCTAAGGTGACCGAAGGATTAACCTCTTGCGCTGGAATGACGTGCCGCGCACGTCGAGAATATTTGGCCTAAAGTCGCAATGTTTTCTCAGTTTTTTTTTTTTAAATATATTGAAAATATAACCTAAGCGAAACAAATAATAATTTTATCGCTTCTCAATAATTTCTATCCAGTGATATCATATCGACCAGTTCAAAAAGAGAGCGACGAATTATTGTATATGGTTTTGGTCACTCGTTATGGTCCGCAATCAGTTGCCAGCGCAAGTGGTTAACCTCTTGCGCTGGAATGACTTGTCGCGCACGTCGAGAATATTTGGCCCAAAATCGCAATATTTTCTCAGTTTTTTTTTTTAAATATATTGAAAATATAACCTAGGCGAAACAAATAATAATTTTATCACTTCTCAATAATTTCTATCCAGTGATGTCATATCGACCAGTTCAAAAAGAAAGCGACGAATTATTGTATATGGTTTTGGTCACTCGTTATGGTCCGCAATCAGTTGCCATCGCAAGTGGTTAACCTTTTGCCACGCACGTCGAGAATATTTGGCCAAAAATTGCAATAATTTCTCAGTTTTAAATATATTGAAAATATAATCCAGGCAAGACAAATAATACATTTATTGCTTAGTAATTTCTATCCAGTGATACACGGATGAATTCAAAAAAAGAAGACGAATTATTGTATACAGTTTGGTCACTCGTTACGGTCCGTGAACCAGCTACTAGCGCAAGAGGTTAACGAGATTTCGTTTTCGCTTTGGCCGTGCTAAAGTTGGGCATCCGGCGACTGCATGAAATATTTGCAAATACTCGCTCGATACGAGAGAAAATGCACTAACGTCTTCGTCGCTAAATGGATTCGGTTATTAACGATTCTCTGCTCGAAAACTTGCTCGTCTCTTTTCCTGTCGCAACTCCATTCTCACAACTTTTCCATTAGTTAGGAAAACTAACTCCTGTGTCCTCGTCGAATTAGTCAAAGTGCATGACACACACGTGTAATTAAATCTTGCGATTGGTCTTGGTTTTATACCGCGAGCTATATTTGGGAAACGTAACTGAGCAATCGGTGGTGGCCATCGCGTTGCTCAGTCATCGTTGCAAAATACAAGTATGGAACGCAGTCGCCAAACTACTCGAGAATTAAGAATGTACGTTCGACGAGCACTCAACGAAAGAGGCGTCGAACACTCGTCCACGCAACACAGGCGTGGAAATTCGAGGCAGGGTCGTGTTCAATTATGCACCGCGATGAAAAGTTTCCTGGCATCGTGGCGTCGAACATACACGAACTTGTTCGACGAACTTTCCACGATATTTTCGGAGTACGTCGACCGCGCGGCCTGTGCGTGTATGTATCTGTCCCGGCGTTTCGGAAATTTTCACCTTCGGAATCCTCTGAAATCGTCTCGCTAGATGATCTTCTGGGATCTCTCGATTTTCCGCTCGTAAATCATCGTCGTTGTTGTTAAACGACGCGCACGTGCGAACCCTTCGGCGTGTGTGTTTCTGTTTCTTTTCCAAGCGGATCCCACGCGTCGCGTCAATTAACCTGACTCCATGCCTTTCCGAACGCATTGTTCTCTCCTTCTTGCGCTTAATTTCTATATTATTTCTTTATTAACTGCGTACCCTGAATCTGGCACGTTGTTAATTGCACGACGTTGTAATTTCTATCTGATAATCTGCGAATGATGCTTTTCGTCGAACGTAATCGACTCCATATTGCGAATTGAATTGATTCTGAATTCTTTTCACCGAAGTGATTCTCAGATTAATTTCCAATGAGTTCAATCAAAATATGACACTAAAATATTAAACGTTAATTGTAGCGTGCCGATCTGACTTCGACCTATAAGTAGCGTGGAACAGATCGGTGGCTTGCTGTCTTTCAACGTTAATGAAAGTCAGCTGATTCACAAGATAGAGTTGTTTCACAGTTAGATTGGTAGGATTGAGAAATGTAAGTTATAAGAGGAAGATTGATAAAATTTGAGTGAGTTTGATAGTCGAACATTGATCTGTCGTACGTCGATGGTTTGCTCCGAAACTTGTGTGTTGCGCGATTGTCAAAACTTGACTTTTTTTCTTGTACGTTGGTCCTATATAGCTGGATTCTATGGTTTAGGGAGGTATGTTAGTTGCTTCCACATGTGAGTGAGATCAGTCCCAAAACGTAGTATCTGCACTTCCTAACGGTCCCAGGATGTGCAATATCCCTCGCAATATGGATTTATAAGTTTGGATTTATGAACGTTGTAAAAAAGTTGCGATGAAGTCCTTCATCGAGCCTTAAAATTGAGTGTCGAGCATGATGAACCTTGGAATTGGTAGTCCGGTGTGACTACAATAGAAGATGCAAGGTAACGAAGGACATAAAATATGATCACGAGAGATCCCTGCCGTCGAGAAATTAGAAATTGTAAAATTGCTTTCCCTGGCTAGATGAGTTTGTCCTACGCGATGCGAACCCTACCTCCTTTGTGTTCGGCAAGGTCGAACATTAATTGAAACTCAAAAGTTGACCGAACTGGCTACGTTAAAATTCTGCGTCTGCGCTGGAATGACGTGCCACCCACGTCAAGAATTTTTTATTTCAAAATTGTAATGATTTTCTCAGTTTTAAGTATATTTAAAGCTACGGCCTTTTAGCTACGGCTGGACTTTCCGCAGAACTGTATCTCTGTACGGCAATCTTCCACGCGAACTGCGCGTAAACTGTGCATGATGTTTCTTACTATGACAATAGAGTTATAAATAAATATGTTATAATTTATTTATATATTTTCATGTAAAGAGTTCATTAATATGACATCGATGAAAGTCACTACTGTAGTGGCGTACCGTTCGAAAAACTGACTTGCACGAAAGCCACTACAGTGGCGTACCGTTCGAAGAGGTAACATACCCGAAAAGCATCATGGTGGCGTTCAGTAGCTAAAAGGTTAGGTAATAACCTAGGCAAAACAAATAATAAATTTATTCATACTTCTCAGTAATTTCAATCCAGTGATATCATACCGACGAGCTCAGAAAGAAAGCGACGAATTATTGTGTACGGTTCGGTCACTCGTTATGGTCCGCAATCAGTTGCCAGCGCGAGCGGTTAACTCGAATTCGTTTAAATGACATGGCATTCCATAAAAGTGGCTTCACCAAACCGAGAGAGAGAGAGAGAGAGAGAGAGAGAGAGAGAAAGAAAGAAAGAGCTTCTAAAAAAGCAAACGAGAAAAAGGAAAATTCGAAGGAAAGATAAAAACAACGCCGCAGCGTGGATTGAATCCCACGGGAATCGCGTTGACCGCACGCATACCCTCTTCAAACGCACGCACACGCACAGCCGACGGTTTCCATTAATTTAACGAAAAGTAATCCTGCGTCGTTGACCGCATTGTCGGTTTTGTTTGCGCGGGCCCGTTTTAACCTCGGGGCAACGCTCGAATCGCAGAAATGGAAAATTAATGCGTGGCACGGTCCTCGCGAGCGTGGCTCGCGGCAACGCGATGAAAAACTGGGTCACTGGGCCGAGCTTGCGAGAGAGAGAAAGAGAGAGAGAGAGAAAGAGAGAGAGAGAGAGAGAGAGGCGAGCTTCTCGTATCAAACCTGCATCTGCATCCGCGTCGTTCCAGGCTCTCCAGTCTTTCGAAACGCGTCCGAAGGGTGAAAGGGTGCAGGCGCGTGGCGCTGGTACATCGAAGATCTGGGGGGTGTTGCGTGCAGCAGACGGTCGGAAAAGTGGAGAACAGTTGGAATGCGAGATTGATCGTTGGACTGCGGATTTTCGTGTCCGTGAAATTTTAAAAGTAGCAAAGAGCTGCATAAGAAAGAAAATGTCTGAAGCGAAGCAAGTCTCGAGTCTCACGAGATTTCATCCCCTAAAATGTCTTTCGCGACATCTAGTACTAACTTGGAACGATTTCTACGTGAATTCCACTTTGTCAATTATATTATTCTCAAAGACATAGATTCCCATAGTAATCTGCAATCTGTTACGTTCTGTCACGTTTCGAGTATTAATCCACAGCTGGATGGATTAGAGGAAATTCGGAAAGTACTAACATAATTCCCTATTATGTGATAAAGTGAGATATCGAATTCATTTCTCTTGTTGTATGGAATTTTAAGGTCACATAACATAGGACGTCGTTTGATGTCCTACACAACATCGACAATGATATTATTTGTCAATAATAGCTAGATAAAGATAGAAATTTGTTTTCGATGGATAGAGAATGGATGGCCAGTGATTGGACATTGCACAACATCCAAATCTGATTGTATTGACTCGGTTGAAATGTAACACTGAAGATGTGCTGGTTTTTTTGGGACAATGTGTGTTCAATTAAGTTGCTTTTAACGTCAAATGACATCACTGTACAGTTTGACATAGGCAAGGCATGACATACACGCATACATCAATCTCCGTATATAGAACGATGAAAAAGAAAGGAACGTACGTTATTTTAAAATTAAAATATTTCTGTGAAACATATATATATATATTGTTAATCCTTTGTACATTCTACGGTAAACGAACGCTGTGTCGGAGCCGTTATTTAATATCGAGAGTTAATACTCTATTTATTAAAAATATTTTCTCTTTTTTTGACACGGTGCATATTGTTTTTTTTCATATGTTCGTTCAATATACAGCGATTATTTGAGCGAAATTAAGCAGCATTTATACGAAGAATTTCTATTAATTTAATATCGAAAGCGTCAAAAGGACCGAGATAGTTTCCATTTAATTGTTCTTGTTCAAACGCATTGATCATCCCACGAAAATTATTAGTTCTGAACTAATTCGTTTCAATTTCGCTATTCCAGAAGCCATTTACTTATAGATAGACAAATTGAGAGTACGTTTTAAGGAATAATCCAACGGAAGGGACGTATTTCGTATTCTAGTTTGTTCTTTGTTCTTTGGCTATTTTCTTTCGTCTCTGTGGCTCCTGTCTCCTAACTCACGCGGAATCTATTTATCCACTTTCCTTACTCTTCCCATTTAAGCGACGAATAATTGTAAAATAGCTTACTTTCATTTGGAATGCTATCTCCATTTATCGCTTGCACCGGACTGTTTTCACTAGTTCCTTCTAAAACGGATGTAAAGCAGTGTGATACGAAACAAAAATAACTTTTACGAACACATGGTTTTCTAATTTTTTATTATTTTATTTGGAAATATAATTAATGAATTTTTTTCAGTATTACGTGTTTCTAATCTCCGAGGGATGCCCTATAATCTACAAAGAAAAAAAAAAAAAAAGAGATTGAAAATGAACAAGTGTAGACTTTTTCAAACTCTTCAGTGTTTCAGTGGCCACCCTGTATCATTCTCTCGCACATGATTCCGTGTGTTGATCCTTTTCTTCCATTTGCAAACGACCGCCGGCTAACAAACATTATTTCGCGAAATTTTTCGTACAGATCTCGCGTTCTACGCGAGAATGAATTTTGGACGAATGTTACATCTGCTTTGTTAAAAATATTACAACGCGTGTTCCTCTGTACGCTGTTTAAGCAGTAATTCAGTTCCAAAGGGGATGAGGGGGAGGGGTGGATTTTATATTTCAGTGTAGCACGACACGTCCTATTCAGATTACGCGTATTATACGTTTGAAGCGTTAACCCTCGATAACTAGGGTGAAATATACTGTTGCATAACCGGTGGGATAGGATAAGCACGATTAGGGCACCGACCGTAATATACGAATATCTGAACCGAACGCGTGATTGTACGAGTGTAATTACGTTTCTACGGCACGACAGGCTGGTTACGAAATTGTGTTATAAATTGTTGGAAAGACTGTCTTGCGAGGCAACGAGCTGGATTGTTAGACAGAGGAATTGTAACCGAGCTTTGAGGATCAGAAAACAATACGGGAGGATTCTCGAAGGCCAAATTGTATTCAGTCTTAATAGCGCTCCGGGGAGGTTTTAGGGACCATCGTCGATTCCTATCGAAGCTTCGTTTCATTCTACTCTATATATGTATATTTAGTTCGCTTGCGACTCGCTGATTCATCGCGATATCAACGATCTGTGTTTCGCGAGTCAACAATTTGTTTTCATCGAAATAGCAAATGATCTGAAAAGTATGATTAACATCAGAACTATCAAAGTGGAGAGAACCAATTTGTAATTTTCGTCAGATGTTTTCAGAGATTTAAATGGTTTTTAGAGATTAAAGTGAAAGCTTGTTTACCCCGCTGTATCGTAAAGTTTTTCCTTGCTCTACTTTCGTCTCTGATGGAGATTCTGTGCTTCGATCGTCGATGGCTCTAGTGTTAAATTTCTGGTCAAATTGCAAAGGTCTACTCGCGAAGAAAATTTCTTTCGTCAACGATGAAAATAAGGAGAGATAATAAATTGTATCTTTCTTCTTTTTCTGTTCTTTCTATTTTTCTTTTTCTTTTATTACGATGTGTACACCTAAAAATAATGAAAAAATGTCATATAAATATATGTCTTATCTATCTTCGTTTATGAGATGTAATGAATTTTATAAACAGAGCAAACTCTAGTAAGCTAGTTTTACCAGGTATATTCAATTTTCATAATAATCATAATTGGGACGAAGAAAACCCACATGTTATTGTCCATTCAAGACATCAACACCAGTTTAGTTTACGTATGGGTAGGAATAATTGATTAAATTTTTAATTGGACCTTTTT
>NW_025109762.1:168566-188637 GCF_011392965.1 Frieseomelitta varia
AGACGCGTGCAGGCTTGTCTTCAAATGCAAGGTGATCATTTCGAGCATCTTTTGTAAAAGTAATTAAAACAGAAAATTCATTATGTCTCATAAACGAAGACAGATAGGACATATATATTTAAATGACTTTTTTTTCATTATTTTTAGGCGTACAATCAGCTCCCGAAGTAGGTCCCTTGTATAATCAATTAGGTCCAACTAACACAGAATCGTTTGGTGCATGATGTCGTCGGTGTACGTTCGACAAGGATAATTACGAAGGCCGATAAAGATGATTGATAATGATAATTACAAAGTTCGATTAGAAAAAAGGGGGAAAATATAATTTATTCTGCAAGAGTTATTGCGCTCCGTTTCGCGGCGGCTGTATCGATATTTATCACGCGAGTTCAGCTAAATTCCCCGCGAAATTAACTCGTCGGGAACTTAACGAGCATGATTAAATGGGGAAATCGTAGAACGAAATTGAATTTATCGAAATCTGTTCGTGCGAGATTACACGACGATTGGGAGAATTGACTTTCCAAAACCAACGTCGAACATTTCTATTGACTGATTAACTAACGCTAGATATTATTGTGTTTGTGAGCGAAGGGAGTTCACAAGACTCGACGAGCTTCTCAGAAATTAAATTGCCGCATCTTGTGTTGTGTTGAAGCCGCAACTCAATTTTCCACCAAGTTCTCAATTTCAGAGACAGATAAAAGATGGCGTGAATAATTATCAGTTTCAATGTAAACTTTACTTTTTCCCAAACTGCGTTTCTTCCTCGTAACTCTGCGTTGTTCGTAGCTCGAGCTACGTTTGTTGCGTGTTTCGTTATTTTTAAGAAGCTGAGCAGTCGAGCGTCCATTAAGCTCTCTCGTGGTTAAATCGGTTAGCTCGCGGGAAAAATTCAGTAATAAAGTGCTCTCCTCTCTCTCTCTCTCAACTGGCCTCGCTTATGCTCGTTTAACTCTACCGATTCTGCAATTCCTCCCGGTGACTGCGTTAATTTTAATTCAACTTCTCTCTCGATCTCGTCCCCTCGATCTTATCTGCCTCTGTGACCTTTCAGGTTAACTAGGTCGATTTTCGTAGAGAAGAGATATTCCGCTCTCCACCGAGTTGAAGCGTGTTTCACTTACCATCTCAAAATAGAAAATCGAAAACTGAATGAAGGAAAAAAAGAGTCAAACACTACGATGAGAGACGTCTTAACGGGGCAGGACAGTTTGACGGGTCTAAAAATTATGAATACTTTGGAGGGCTAGTAAAGAAGAAACTATACATTTGATCGACATGAGCTTTTGTGATTTATTTTAACATGTTATGAACTATAAAAAGCAACATTAAAAAAAAAAAGAGGGCTTTTATTTAACTTTTTAACGGCATCCTTTTACATAACTTTTTTTTACATTGTTTGTCGGTGTGCATGATTCCAGCCAAACAGGATTAGCTGCAACAAAAAGGCAAAAAAAGTTTAAAAGTAAACAATATTCTGTAGGGATTGACGATTCAACATTTTCATTTTTGTGAAAATTAGGAAAATAGCAGCTATTTGTTTTTGATGTATCGAAATTATGCCAAAGATTTCTACGTTTTTTGTTTATATGTTTCGAAATTGTTAAAAATTAAAAAAATGTTCGATCGTCCAATCCCTAGTAAATGTTACACCAAAGATACGTACCAAGTTTCCACAGTAATCGGTTGGTTAGATTCCGAGATATCTTGCAGACCGTTTCTAAAAACCTAGTTTCGAGAAAAACGCGTTGAAAGTTTCAGAACGTCATTTTTCATATGTATCCTTTACTTACTTTTTTCCCTTATATATCGCGGCTCACAGTTCTTACAATTCACAACTAAATTGAATCCAAGCCCCCTGATATTCGATTCGCCAAAAGTAATATTTGAATCACACGATTTACACTTTGTAATACTGCTTAAAGTAGGTAAACAGTGATACAAATTCAATTATTCTACATTCCGCGGATTTATTATTATATCTCAAAATAAGTCGTTTTAAAGGCTGGGACCTTTTGTATCTTATTTCCAACACTTCAAACTACAATTTAAATTTTCAAACTGTCCTGATCCCTTAACGAACAGTAAGAAAGCAGAATCCCGCAGGATTTCTTTAGCGTTGTTCTTCGATCGAAGCTTCGACCATCTCGACGTAACTCTACGAAGTTTGAAGTTGATCGAACGTGAACGATGTTTAAAGAGCTGGGGTACGAAAAGTGATGGCTTTGGTGGATTAGCCGATAAGCAGGAAACACGCAGGAACAGTTCAGTTATCGCGCGAATGAGGGATTATCCTACGGTCCATTGCGATTCAATCGAACAGAAATAGGAAGTGGCCAGGTTCAGTTACGGTGTTCGACTCGCTATTCGCAACCCTTGGCAGGCTCCAACGTTAGCAGAATCGTCGTTCTCGTTTACACGAGAATTTTCAAGTCGTAGTATAATTGTTTCTCTTTCTGTTCCCCTTCACGTTATGTAACCACCTCGTGCAAAGTTCGATTGTAAGAAATTGGAAGTTGCGTTAACTTCAACCGGCAGAGAGAGAGAGAGAGAGAGAGAGAGAGAGAGAGAGAGAGAGTTAATTATCTAAATTGAGCTAATTCTCCACATTGTAAATAAATCACTTTTGCTATACACTGCTCGTCTACTACAACGTGCCATTACTCCACGTTTTATTGCTTTTTATACGTCGCAAGAACCAAAGATTGGAAAACGATGCAAATTTATGGACGTTGTACGAACAGTTTTATATAATCTCCGAACGCGACTGTTTGCTTGCGATACCCGCGATCGTACATGAAAACGTGATTAAATTCAATTTGACACGGGGCACGCGTAGCACGGGAGGACGAAATAAAAAGAGAAAAAAAGGGAACAGAGTGGCTGCGCTACGTCTGATTTTTGCGCACCGTCGAACGATAGTAGAGACGTTCAGGCCCGCGGGGGGGACGCGTTTTAAAGTATGGGTAATAAAACTCGGGAACGCGATATGTTCAAAAACAGCACCGCGTGCACACGTCGATGCTCCAATAACACGTCGTTCCTTTGAACGGAAAAAATTCGCGGTGTACAAAGCGCGAGGAGGGGTTGGAAAAAAAGGAGAGAGGAGGTGAAAAAGAAAGAAAAAAGAAAAAAAAAAAGAAAAAAGAAATGCGAAAGAGAAGAGGAAGGACGAGAGTCCACGCGAGGTTCGGTGAACTCTCGTTGCACGCCGGATAGGAATTAACACGGTGCTGCTCGTGCATTCCCGCAGCTCCGATTCCGCGTGGATATCGATACTTTCACCGTGAATCCGCGCGCGCGTACCGTGTTTCCACGTGCGTGTACGCACAGGTGGGTCACGTTTCTCGCCTACGCTTCCAGTGCATAATGCACTTGCTTTTTCACCGCCACGTGTGTGTAAGTTACACGAGCTTGTTTCAATCTTTTCGAAGACGAAATTTTGTAAATAAGTAAATTTCATAGATGACAACGTGACCAGTGGGCGAGAGATTATCTGGGAAAATTGTCAAGTTCACAACACGAGCCTTTCAGTTTCTTTCCTTTAATTAATGCCAGCTGTAGTTTTGATCGACACGATCGCCTAAGACGAGATCTAAGGCGAAAAATTGGAGTAAACAGTTTCGTTTTGAAGTTTCATTTGGAATTGCGCAGAGTCTGGAGATGTTCAGATACTTGTACGAATACGTGTGGGCGTGATTCACGAGTGTGTACGATCGCGCATGTACATACGTAGCGCGAATCGTGATATTCTCTCTGCCGATGGCAAAAGTCTCGGGCGGGGGGGAGGGATTCGCTGTGACGAGTGGAAAACCGAGAGAGCCGCGCACTCTAGGTCTGCGTAACAGCTAGTGTGGTCCTCTGTGTTTGTTACTTTGGAACACTCGAGCTGAATCGATTCGAGAATTCGTATCGTTCTCTCGTTGCAATCGCGATGCTCGTTATCGAGCAAAATCGATATTTTTAAAGGTCGCAGGCGATCTTTGAAGAGCTGTCATGGCAGAGGAATTTTCTTTTTCCTTTTTCGAGCGTGTAGAAACAAAGTATATTTTCTTGAGAGTCAGAGAGAGAGAGAGAGAGAGAGAGAGAGAGAGAGAGAGAGAGAGAGAGAGAGAGAGAGAAAGTTTAACTTCTTGCGCTGGAATGACGTGCCACTTTTTGTCCCCAAATTGCAATATTTTCTCAGTTTTAAGCATATTTAAGTATAACCTAGGCAGAACAAGTAACAAATTTATCACTTATCAATAATTTTTACGACGACGTTCTACCGACGAGTTCAAAAGAGAAAGAAAGCGACGAATTTATTCCGTACGGTTCGGTCGCTCGTATGGTCCGCAATCAGTGCTGCCAGCGCAAATGGTTGAGCAGTTAATTGTACGTTTTCGAATTGTGTCTTACGGCAAGATTTGTAACAGAAAAGATTTCCCTCCGACTCTTCGCTGTTCGGACGCTGTTCGCTGCAGTTATTTTTATACTTAAAAGTGGTGAGGAATTCGAGGTAGTAGTCCTTACCTTAGAGCGTGAAATTTGCTCGTCGTTAATTGATTAGTATCGCTCGTCACACGTTATTGCAATTTCGTCGCAGATTGCCCGGGAATGAATATCGGCGGGGTAGAGAGAACCGGATGAAATCGACACAGCGTTTTCCACCCCCCTCCCCCCCCTGCCCCCCTCCTGCGCATCATCGATGCCCGCTGGCTTTTCGAGCTTCGATGCGATTATCATGCAATAGACAGTTCAATTTCTCTCTGTTTCCCACGATGATACGGTATTAATTTCGAAGATCGATGATTGCTGATTATTAATTAACTAGCGCGACCTGGGCGGCGGTATAATCGTGCAAACAAAAAGGCAAATATCTCGAGGCCATTTGACCGACGCGGGCCATTTATTATATATAATTTCGGCCCGATGATTTTTTCCCTCGCGCGTGAAAAGATTTTTTCTTCCCTTGTTAATAATAATCCTTTCTTCTCTCTTTGTAATCACTCTGTTTCAACGTTTCAATTACGAATTCGGCTGCTTAATTCGGTGCTCGGATCTTCTGAAGTTACAAGTTACTTGAGCTGCCAACTGATTGCGGACCATAACGAGTGACCATAACCGTACACAACAATTCGTCGCTTTCTTTCTGAGCTCGTCGCGATGATATCGCTGGTGGATAGAAATGATTGAAAAGTAATAAATTTGTTATTCGTTTTGTTTACTTAGAACCGAGGAAATATTACAACTTTGGGACAAGAAATTCTCGACGTGGCACGTCGTTCCAGCGCGACAGGTTAATAATTAAATTGGTTTTATTAACGGTAACAAGCTCGATAGCAAAGCAGTTAAAAACACCCTTTGTATTTTTAATTCTACAAATTGATGAAGTCGGGAAGACGGTCGTCTGTGTCCGATTATCGCGCAAGAGCTTAAAATTGGTCTCCTTGTTTTAAATATTCGTGCTCGTCGACTAATTGATCGCCAACCAGATTTTTCGCTCCGAGTTCCGACTGGCTGAGAAACACATACATTTCGTTCTTCTTTTTCCGCCTGTTCGGTCTTGCCGAACAGAATGAGGATCAAAATGTGATGCGACAAATAAATTCATCGAGCCAGGGACAATAAACTCCTATCTTGTAACTTTCTCTACGGCAGGGACCTCCCTCGACCGTATTTCATATTTCAAACTAACATTTCCGTATTGTAGACATATTTGACTCTTCATTCCAAGGCTCGATGAGTTCTTTATCGCATCGGTCCCCACCATAAACAGGACACTAATAAACCGGCAGGACACGGAAGATAGAACCGTTAGTTCCAAGAAGCAATTGTCAAATTTACTTTTTAGAACTGACCCTGAAAATGTTTGGAAAAATCCACCTTTCCGATCATAGGATGAGGGCTCGGATATATAAGAGCCGACTCCGAAACAAAATACAACAGTCTTATTCTCATTTTCAAATCAGCAAGAAAACCTCCCGCGTGTCTGCCGGTTCGCGTCCCCAAACCCAGTGTATTCCAGGGTAAGAACAATTTAGAGAACAAAAAAGAATACTCTTGTTTTTTTTTCTAATCTTTCTAATCGTTCAGTGCTCAATACATTTCTGTGAGTGAATATTCAAAAAAAGTGTTAGTCGTAGGATTCAATTCACACTCCTTAATCAATATCACAATTATCGCTCGTACGTCAAAGAAAGGAAAATACGTAGAACCAGATCGGCACGCTACACCGCCTTATTTTTTCTTCTCCCCCTCCCCCCTCCCCCCACCTCTTTATCAAACTATTTCGATCGTTTCCAGTGGTTGATTTTAATCCGCGGTGGAAGATCTTGTTGCTCGTTGTATTATCGAAATAAATTTCACTCGGCGAGAGAACTCTCTTCTCTCGTCTCTGCGTTTTATGTTTTACGGTTTACGTACCGATTTATCGACGTATGTACGAATCGAAGACTCGGCATACGACTGATTCAAGGAATTTCCAGAAGAATTTCGAGCAGAATACCAGACGGACTTGCGCGACATTCCACAATTCTTTTCGAGAATCTTTCGAATCTTTGATGATCCAATAAAATGGTAGAAACGAAGAACTGGGAATGATTTAAAAGAATAATTGTCGCTGGCTCGCGTCTAACGATGCGAAAGATTTGCTTTGAGCGATAGGATAGAGATAGTTTTCCATTATATTTAAATAAATATTTGTACTCATTTAAATATAATAAATTTATATGTAATATTATATATAATTAATATATAATTATTATATATATATTTATGTTTTCCATTATATTTAAATAAATATTTATACTCATTTAAATATAATAAATTTATATGTAATATTATATATAATTAATATATAATTGTTATATATAATATTATATATAATTAATATATACATTTATGTTTTCCATTATGTTTAAATAAATATTTATACTCATTTAAATATAATAATTATTATGTATGTAGTATTATAATTATTATAGTAGCATAGTATTATCATTATATATATATAAATTTATTATTATTATAGTAGTATAGTATTATAATTATATATATATATAAATTTATTATATTTAAATAAATGTAAATATTTATTTAAATATAGTGGGAAAAAAGTATATATATAATAAATTTATATATAATAATTAATATTTTTATATTTAATATATATTAATATCGATTTTGTCATATTATTTTGCTACGTGTCACCGAAAGAGGAAAGTTAAAAAAAAAGAGACTCACGCAATTTGGAAATTCATTATGGATATACTATTGACGCGTACGCTTCATTTGTCGCTTCAATTATTTCAGAACAACTAATCAAACCTGAAACAAGCAGCAAAGTCGCTCGAGCAGCGCGGATGGTATAATTTTAATTTCGTTATGTCAGGTTCATTTTATCGAAGATACTTGAGAGACTAAGGCGTTTCTCCATAGTTAGCATGTTTTAAGCAATTTCTTCAGATCGAAAGGGATCCCGAGGAGGTCGAAGGAATTTGCATCGTCTCGATGTATAGCTGAAAGCTCTCCCCAGTGAAAGGAAAGCTTTCTCGGCGAAGCTTCGATCTTAAACTACAGCTTGTTTCCCGTCTTGAACTCCAATGGATTTTCCCATCCATTTAGTTCATTTTCTTGCTCCCTTGCGAGACGGGAGCTGCGCGTTCCAGAGTTTTCTTCACCGTTTAACCGTGCCAGTTTCCTTTATCTATCGCGAGTTATGACACGGCTGTCGACGTCGCAGCTGCTGGGATATTGATAATGCGATAATGATATTCGGCTATCTCGACGATCGAAATTCGTGTTAAGGAGTGAACTACGATTACGCTCTCCGGCGTGACGATTATGCAAGCTGTTTATTCAACTATCGAAACATTCGTCGACCGTGTTTTCGTCGCGTTCGAAATCAAAAAATTCCGTGTCGCGTTGGTGAATTTACTTTTCAAAATAAATTTATTACTTGCGGAATAATACACGCTCGAAATAATACATGTTCCACGCGTATTCGAAAACTATCGATATATATATCGTGCGAATCGTGAATGAAAGGTATTCCGCGGGTTAGGTCACATCATTTTTCCCCACAGAGAACCTTCGGCGTGTGATCGTTACTGATACTGCATACTTGTATTACGTTACAGCGCCTTACGAGGGTGGAATATGGAAGGTGAGAGTTCACTTGCCCGAGCACTACCCCTTCAAATCTCCTTCGATCGGCTTCATGAACAAGGTGTACCACCCTAACATTGACGAAGTCTCGGGCACAGTGTGTCTAGACGTAATAAACCAGGCTTGGACTGCCCTTTACGGTACGTATTTACACGACCCTCAAATTTAATCATCCACACCTACACACAAACCCCCTCCCCTTCGGTACGTATAAATCACACGTGCAACATTCTGAACAAATTTAACCAAAGACCACTCTCTCGTTTACTGTTGCAGATTTGTCGAATATATTCGAGTCTTTCCTACCCCAATTGTTAACATATCCTAATCCAATCGACCCATTAAATGGCGACGCAGCTGCCATGTATCTACACAAACCTGAGGAGTACAAGAAGAAAGTAGCAGGTGAGTTGAGAGGAGTCTCCTCGGCGCCGTGACACGCCGAAATATATATATATATATATATATATATATATATATATATATATCTGAATATCTGTAGTATCTTTTAGTATCTTTCTCTGCGTTCACGAATCTGCGTTTACGGGTTTTCGCTGGTCAGTTAACGTTCTCGCGATGGAAAATCACGAGGAGGCAGCTTGAGCTAGCTTCGGGACGCGTCGAATGAACGTACGAGAAATATATCAGCCCGGGGATGCAATTTCCTTCTTGATTTCTTGGCAGATTACGTGAGGAAGTACGCGACAGAGGAGGCGCTAAGGGACCAGGAGAACAGCGGTACCGAAAACGGAGTGTCGTCCGATAGCGAGTCTTCGATGAGCGACTTCAGCGAGGACGAGGCGCAGGACATGGAGTTGTAACCAAATATTTTACCATCCGTACCCATATCCTTAATCTCGATTCCCTGTAAACTCCGATCGCTCGTCCTACCAAATAGATGCTTACATTTCGAACCTCCGAACCTCACTATCGGTTTAGCTACGTGGCACACTCGTCACTTTGTTTCGTAGGGGAACGTTGAACCGCGGCCAGGTTGTTTGTTAATTAATCGGGAGGTAGAAGGGAAAAAAGAAAAAAAAAAAAAAGAAAGAAAAGAAACGATGGAGAGGAACCACGTACGTGCGAAAGAAGGAAAGGAAAAATGAAAGAAAGCAAAATAATAATAATAATAATAATAAGAGAATTCGCAGGAAACGAGAAAAGAGTATATAAGAATAGCGACGTATAACGTTGAAGAGAGAATATTCGCTTTTGGAGTTCTCTTTACGCAAGAGAGCAGCGCTCTCGTCGTCATCGTGTGTACTTTTTTTTTTTTTTTAATTATAAAACGAGGCACGTTTGCGAGAAGAAGAAATGGTACGCGCCGTTTTCGAGAAAGAAACGTTGCATCTCTCATTTTTTTTCTTCTTTAGTTTTCTTTTTTTTCTTTTTTTTTTAAATTCATCGCCTTTATTTTTCGAAACTGTCGATTGACCCATCGAAACGTCGAGTCTTTCAGATTGTTCGCGGTCTGACTGTGGCATATCGCGGTCCGATCGGACAATCGGTTGATTTTTCGTTCGCACGGGATTGCACCGCGAAACTTTCGCGACGAATTTCCACGAGCGAAGTTGTTTCTTTTCCTCCTCTCTCTCGCCCCCCGTTAAATATTTCAGTTTGGTTATTCGTCCACGGTTTTCGAATCCTTCGTCGAGCTCCCTATCGTTTTTTTCTGTTTCTTTCTTTTCCTCCCCCCTTTCCCAGTTATGAACGTCGAAAAAGAAAAAAGAAAAAAAAAAGAAAAAATACGGCGCACTAACGCGAAACGAAGATTCCATTCGCTAGAACAAGTTTCGTTGTACATCTTACGGGTGTTACGTTTGTTATTCTCTATCTCTCTGTGCACTCTCATTATTCGTTTCATTCGAGCAAGCAGCGGAGGCACGATGCACATGCAATCTCGAATCGACATCGATTTCGAGATGAACGTCTGTCTCTCGTGTTTTTTTTTTTTTTTTCTCGAAAAAATGCTTGCTCGTAGAGTAACGACTCTTTTGTAATTTCCGCGGGAAATTTGTCGCGGGGCTATTTTCAAATTGATGAAACTCTGAATCCGATGAGTTAACGGTGCGATAGAAATTGTAAAAAAAAGAGAGAGAGAAACGTTAGTGTAATCCTTCTTTTTTTTTTTTTTTTATCATGGCTCAAAATTTGTTATGACTTCTCGTCCCAGATTCAATGTCAGAAAAATATCTGTTGTTTTTTTATTTTTTTTTTTTTTTTATGTTGAAGATCGTGCGAAACAGAAACGAAACGAAAAAAGAAAAGAAAAAAGATACGAAATGGAAATAGGTGCTAGGTCCATCTTCCTCTTTCTGTTCTGTCATCACCATCCCTGAACGTTTCCCTCGTAGGGCACAGCAACGAGAAAAGGCTTCGTCAACAGTGTTGAGGACACTGACAAATCTACGATATAAACGGCGTTTAAGTAGCGATGTTAATGCCGGAACGTCTCAGCCACAGTTGAAATCTGCCCGATCAACGTTTTTCGACGGAAGGGAAACGATCGAAGACACGAGTCACTTTCGAACAGCCTCGGCCTCCTCCTGTCTCGAGACACACGCGAACACATCGAACGTACGAATTTTCGGAGAATTGCGAGAGGACAACGGCGCGACGTACACACCGGAATTGCGCCAGTATTCGGAAATGGATGTAGATTTCATTCACTCGGGAGGAAATCGAAGCAATCTGGACACAACCGTCTAACGACTCGCCCGCGAAAATTTCTCTGGTGATACACTTTCACGGTTATTTTATCATAAAAAAAAAAGAAGAAAAGAAACCAAAAANAAAAAAAAAAAAAAAAAAGAGAAGAAGAAAAAGGAAAAGAAAAATAGAAACAAATTTAGAGTAATGAGTATTGTTTGTATAGAAATTTTTCTAAACGCGTGACGTTTGACATTAACTTTTCGTCAAATTTTTAGTCGTAACGAGAGAGTCCGCTTAGTAGATAAAGATAACAAATTTTATTGGAGCGTCGTGGCGTGCAATATATATATATATATATATATATATATATATATATATATATATGTATATGTATATGTATATATATATATTTTATTTGTGTCCGCAAAAGAAAGGATGGAAAAGAGGGAAGAAATGTTTTTTTTTTCTTTTGATACGATCGATATTTTTTAGAGGTAGCTTTAAAACCGCGCGTTTCATGAAGCATCGTATTTATGTATCGTATTTTTTTCTTTTTTTTCTTTTTTTTTAAGTTCTATCGACGTTCGGCTTAACCGAGAGCGAGAACAAAGTATACATTGGGATAGAATCAGCGAGGAGAAAAGGGAACAGATGGACAAATGGAAAAAGTATATTATTTAGTGGAAATAAGATAATTTTTTTTTATGATATACATGGAAAGAACTCGTATTAAACGGGAGAATATTAATTTGTACAAATCTTGGTGCACAATAATCTTTGTTTAGTTGTAACTCGCTTCAAATTGATCTCTCTCTCCTTTTGCGTGGTTTACGTGTATGCAATATGATCAACTATACGTACAAGTATAGAACATGATATTTTAGTGCCTTCTCAGGCAGAAAATTGTGCCTTATTATATGGGTCTCTGTAAAAAAGAAAAGAAAAGGAAGGAAGGAAAAAAAAAAGAGAAAATTTTATTGGTGAACACATCATATTCGGTGGAAAAGGAAAAACGACGAGCACACATACACATATACAGACACACACACAAACACACAAACACACACACACACACACATACACAGAGACACACATTAACAATTAAATCAGTCGCTGGAAGCTCGCAAAACTAATATAGCGTGTGCTTTTATTTTCGAATATTGGAACAACGTCGAAGAGCAGTGTTGAACTTTGTATAAGCTGTTTTTTCTTTTTCAAACAATCGAAGATTGTTCGGCTGGTTTGGAGCGTGCTGTGATTAGAGAGAAATTTTATTAGAGAATGAAGAAAGAAAAAAAAAAAGAGAAACAAAAAGAAAACAGAAAAGGAAAGAAAGAGGAAAAGATACGATAAATTTTTATCAAAGAAATATTTATAAGATAACTCGAAATTTTTTCGTCTGTACTTTCGCAATAGGTTCACTCTTTAGTTTTTAATGAATAAATTTAATATTATCGTTCTATTATTATTCGTGATATGGGCGCGGCTATCGTTCTCTCCTTGACGCATGTTTCGTGCCCTTTCTTTCGCAGAAATTTAGGGACTTTGCATATTTCATTTCTCTTTTTTTTAATTTTCAACGAGTCGCAAGTGTTGTTAAGATCTTGATCTTTTCTTTTTTAATTTGTCACACGGTTTTTATTTTAATCGGGTCGCGGAACGAATTTGTAAAATGCGATAGCTGCGTCCACACGTTTTTTAAATTGTTAATCTGTGTTTCCTTTTTGTTTAAGGAAATGAAATACATTTACGTGGAAGTAAGAACAAAAAAAAAAAAAAAAACAATTTGAAAAAAAGGAAAGGGAAAAAATAACATTGTCATTTAGAATTTACAATTATTTATGATTATTTAAGACGTGCTTTCGTGGAATTTTTCGTATGATTCGCAGTGACTCTATCCGTTTGGTGAACTGTATAGCATTGTATCTACTGATTAGAGAAATGACTATTAAAATGGAGTGAAACTGACACGGCGTTTGTATGGCTTATTAGGCGTTCACATGCCTTTTCGACGTCTTTCGCAGCCACTGTAAAAGATTTCTATGTAAATTACATTCGTTTCATTTTGTCATATCTTTCTTTTTTTTCTCATCTCGTCATTGTGATATATTCGTGCATCGTTTTACCTTTGAAATTTCATTCGGGATAACACACGAAAGAAACAGGAAGAGAGAAAAGAAAAAAAAAAAAAATAACACAGAAGAGCAAACGAAAACGATTTGACAACACTCACGTTCAGGCGTATGTATTTGTTTTGCCAAAACCTTCAGGTATACAAACACAAAAAGCAGTGATTCTTTTCTTTCTCACGATCACTTTGTATTTAGAAAGTCCGTTTGCAATTCTTAACAATAATTTAGAGTAATTTCTCTCGGGTGTTTATTTGTGCTCTGTACGTCTTCGTAGAACACTCTCTTTACTTCCAAGTCAGCTGATGTAATAAGCTTTAATTCTCTTTAGACGCGTTGTGCAGACGCTTATGTTCTTTTTTAAGACTTCGTTAAGTGATAAGCAAAAAAGGATCGAACGGGTAAAAAAAAAAAAAAGGAAAAAAGAAAAGGAAAGAAAGAAAAAGGAGAGCGTGCGTTTTCACAGATTACAGTGATCGAGGTAAAAGTCGCCTTCACAGATCTCACATTATTTACTTTTATACATGTAACATAGGTTTATCGATTATTAATTATATGTTATTATCGATCGTATTCGCACAACTCTATTATGTATATGGTTTTACTAACCGATTGTTTAACCAACCGAAAGGATAGTTTTAATAATCATTTTTTATTTTTTTGCAATTGTTGTTTGTCTCTCCTTATGTTTATTACTTATACGTCTTACTGCATCTTCTATCGTGTAAGTTAATTGGACGATTCGTTTGTTGTTGCTACACACCATCACCACCGCTCGAAAGTTTGGGATCAGTTATCTTTATGATTAACATTTGTACTTACGAAATTCTGATAACTTCCATGATAATTTCTGGACACGCGTTGACACACTCGCCATTTTGTCCAGTTTTTCATTTCCTAAGTAATTCAATAGAATTAAGATTATACGATCTTGTCGTTGTAAAATGCTGTGTTGTAATGTTATTTTATTAAAGTAGAGAATAATAATGACTGTACAATGAAAGAAACTTTCCTCTATCTCACTTTCTTCCATAGAAATGTGTCTGAAGCTGACCCAAAAACTTTCGAACGGTAGTACCTAATGCATCCATGCCTTCCACACGCCTCGATCGTGCACTCCTCAAAGAAAAATTCTTTATTTATCATTCACGATTCATTTGAGTCATCATGTCAATTGCCATTGCAAACCAGACATCGCATCGTTGCTTGTGTTTCTGCACTAATATTAATGTCGTCTCGTTGGCAGAATATCGAGAACAAAAAACCCAGATGTATAGAGCAATAGTCTCGTTTTCATTTTCTTTTCCCCTTGTTTTTTTTTTTTTCCTAAGAAAAAAGAGAACGCAAATAATACAAAGGAGTCGTTGATCTACGATCGAACCCGACGTCCGCGATTATGATCGCTAGTCAAGACCGATTGTCAGACGGGGTTGTGACAATGATTTCTCAATCGGCGGTGCGATCGAGTGCAAGTTGAAAGACAAATGTCTCGCTGGTTTTAAGATTTCACTCGCGGGAAAATGAATGAGACGCAACGTAAGTAAGTATCGTATACGTGTGAATACACGATCGTGGGACAACTCCAAAAGCAAGCAGTGACGAGCAATGCCATTCGTTGCCAAAGCGAGTGTCACTCGGTTCATTACTATTCTGGTGAGGGGAGGCGGTCCACGTTTCCGCTTTGTTCCGTGAACAATCACTGACCATTCGTTAAATGTTTTCGTGTTACTATTCACAAATCTCTCGGATTTAAGGCTCACGGCGTGCTGTTACGACTCTTCATCGTAAAGCCACGGCCGGGGCCCCGACATTTTAGACGTAGCTGCAAAACTACGCGACATTTCATTGTCAGAGCAAGAACAGTCGTATATATACAGATAGAGTCTTGATATTTCAACGACCAATTAGTGAGAGAAATGCAACGGATTGTCCGAAAAAAACGTTTGAAAATAATTGAGGATCGCGAGCCATATTTCTTATTGAAATTGTATCGGGTTGATTTAGTATTGATTGACATTTAATGTAAAAATTTGAAGCATCTCTATCAGATTCAACTATACTCGGGCATCGAAGCAAAGAGAGAATCAACGAAAATACTTTAATTGGAGGAGAATCAACTCTTCAGAGACAGACTGGGTTATTGGATACTCGAAGCGAAATTTTCACCCTTCCTTCTCAATGTTTATTTCTATTAAGAACTGTTTTAACCGTTCGACTTGACAAATGATTGCAACCATTACCAAAGATATTGATAAATATTCCAAGAGTATTCGAAGGCAAGCCAGTTTGTCCGCAGATGACAAGGGAATATGGTCGATCCCATGAGAAATTGAATGTTCACATAGTTGTCACGGCTATTGTTGCTCCGTCATCGAGACTCAACGATTGTTTAAAAAAATTCCCTTCCTTCGTAACGCCGCTTAGTTTCTCGATTGTGAAATTAACTTCGAGCGATATTACATCCTCCCACCTTCGGATAAATTTCATCGAGACAAGGAAATAGCAATATTTTTGCTACTCGTTCGTAATAACTATATCGTCGATGTTATCTAATGTGTTAATGACGATGCCATTCGTACGCATTCGCAATAATGGTTGGTTAAAACTATACAGAAAAACTTATCGTTATCCTCGTCGGTCAGAAACGATCGAAGCTAGTTTTACACAAGATTACCCAACAACGATGCTATTACGTTAAACGGAGAATATATATTCGATTCGAGATTCCTCCATCTTCACCGATCCTTTGCATTTTAATTCTTCTTCTTCTTCTTCTTCTTCTTCTTTTTTTCTTCTTTTTTTATTTCATTACGATCTCTAGTCGTTGTGGAAACATTCTCGAGCCTCTTCGTCTTAAGTTTAGGTAACGATATGCGAATTTTCGAATTTGGATATCGAGATTGCTAAAGCCAAAATGCTTTTGAATTAAAAATCAAACGAAACTTAACAATAACTACATGATTATTATTTATATCATTACGTTGTTGAGCGTTTTGCAATGTCTTGTCAAAAAAAAAAAAAAATAAATAAATAAATAAATTTCACGGCACTATACGCGAAATCGATATCCAATATGGTCGATATACAATTAATGAATTCGTACGCTTGTTCAGCCCTGTGTTTCAATGTTTCAGCATGAACGAAGAGAATCGTTGTTTCAAATTTTCTTCGTTTGTCAATTGTCAATAATGTACTTACTGTTAAAATAACGACCGCACCGCGAGAAATAATCATCTTCGTGTCGTCGAGGTGCGAGACCGGTGTTTCTTTTCCCCGAGGAAATAATTGAAATTAAGTTTCGGGTATTGAACAAAACGAGTAAATCGCGAAATATATTCTCCAGTGATGTACGCTGTAATATTTCGAAATTTGTAAGCGTAGTTATGCGAGATGGGATGGCGGAGGCGGAAGTCGAGGAACATCCTACTCGATCGTCTGCAGCCGATCGTAAAATAGTTGATATATAAATGTAATAATACATATATGTGATGAATGGTCAAGAGAAAGGTGGTGCACAATAACAGGAGAAAAGAGTGAAACGATAAAAAAAAAAAGGGGAGGAAAAGGAGGAAACGGAAGAAGAAACATATTTTCTTTTAGGCGACTTTTAATCGGTCGGTCTTGGATTTTTCGCAACTGTTCGTAAAAAGGAAAGAGAAAAAGAACAAAAAGAAACAGAAAGTTTGATTGATACTCTGTGAAGCCAAAAAGGAAAAGAAAAAAAAAAAAAAAAAGAAAGAAAAGTCAGGTTCGAGAATGCAGGGCTTTAAAACTTAAGTATACTGCGTCGGTAGAAGTATTCTCGATACATAGCATGTAATGTTAGACTAACATTAAGATGCTGAAACATACAAAAATACGATTGTCATTAACTCTGCAGTAAGCCAGTCAGTGATATATCCTCGTTAGACTGTGGACTTTTATGCATTTATGGGAGATTTGAAAAAAGAAAAAAAAAGAAAAACGCAAAGACGTAGACAGAATGCTCACGATCTGCAAAAGAATTCAAAGTATCGGTGTTCGTTGTATTTCGTTTCTTCCGTTGTGTTTCTCGAACTATGAATTTTGCGTAAACATTCACAGTCTACTCGTAACACTTTGCGGCACAGGTTCGCGAGGAGATACACGAACCACCAATTAAAAAAAAGGGGGGGGGGGGAAAGCAGAAAAATAACGAAACCGCTCTTTTTACAATCAAATGTGTTCAGTTCAGTTTTCGCAGAAAGTCAAACCATACCACGTAAACCTCTCGAAACGGCAACCGACCAACAATTCGTTGACTCGTACGAGTACTGCAGGGTTTACGGGGAATCGAGATACTCGTTAAAGAAAAATATAAGTAAATAAAAAGAAAAAAAAAAAAGAGTCAAAGTTAAGCTTTATAAGACTTAAAAAAAGAGTGGAGGGGAGTGACGGAGGAACGTAGCGAGACGGCAATTTTTTTGGAGCACCTGTTTGGAATTTTTTTGGAAAGCGGCTCGATAGTAAAAAGAAAAAAAGAAAAAAAGGAAAAAAGCAAATAAAAGAGAAAAAAAAATAAGAGGAAATAAGAAAAAGAAGTCATGTTTTTTGGGAACTGTGTCTACGTTCCACGTACAATCGTGAGATCGAATTATTGGTGTCCGTAGAGGTATATATATTTTCTTATTGTATAATGGTAATTAGCTCCGCTGCTTTGATACATTTAAGGCCTTAGTACATTAAAATCAGTTACGTTTTCGCATCGCGAATAAATACAAGAAACGAGGGTTTCAATTGTTCGATTTGTTGTTCGATCAGTAGGAACGATCACTCAATGTAGAAAGTGAAGGTATCATCATTGTACTTGCGAATAATTGTTCGGTGAAAATGTTTGTCGATACGAAATCGAAATTATCGGAGGATATTAACACATGTAATGTACACACATACACGTTCCTCGTTTGAATTCTAATTCGAACTGATTTAAGGGAACTAGAGCCTTAAGCTAGTTGTAAAATTTCCTTAGGTACCTATTGTTTTAACGTATGGATTGTATATGTCTGAATGCTCGCATCAATTAAAATTAAAACACGGCGACGAGGAGGGAAGAGATTAAAAGAAGAAACAAAATGTTTCTCTGATAGTACGAAATCTGGGGAATTCACAAGCGTCTCCGCTCTTACTCTTAAAAAAAAAAAGAAGAAGAAAACAAAAACGAGGGAAAGAAAGAAATGAAAAGTGAAAGAAGGAAAGGAAACATAAAAGGAGAAGTGGGAGGGACAAGCACGCAACCACGTGCTTCTGTTAATATGTTTCGTGGATTTATTAAAAAAAAAAAAAGAATCACAAAACGTCTTTCTAGTTAGCATAGTAACGATAATTAAGAACTTGCTGATTCCACGTTTTCATGGCTCATGGCGACACAATAAAGAATAACAATGAATACTACACTATTACAAATATTTATTATAAATAAGATATAACAAATATAAAGGATAAATATATTATATTGAATTAATAATGATTGAACGAGATGAAATTTTTTGGTACAATAAAATGAAAAGATTAACTGTTGAGATTATTTCGTCCTGAGATTGCACTTTCCCTTTGCTTCGCAATTCTGTGTTTATTTTTTTAAGAGTTTCTCGTTCTGTTAAATTTAGGTACATGTCAGATACATTTTCTAGTAATTTATGCCATTTTTCTGCCATTAAAAGATAAAAGTTACTTATTTCGAATGATAAAGAATGTAAATACGATAAAAGTGTGTTATATATACTGAATTAGAATATATAATCTTTCTTCTTTGCTGTAAAAGTTCTGATTTTCATATATATTTAAATGATTTTCATATATATTTAAATAATTTTAATAGATATTTAAAGTTATTTGAAAACTAGCGTTATAAAAGAGAAAATGATTAGAGAAGTGTGTATTATCTTTTATTAATTCGAACTAACTTATTAATTTCCTTTCATTTGAATTGGCGATCGAGAACAATTGAGATAGAATACAGTACAGATAGAAGCTCATCAACTGATCGAGGGTGCTAACTGATAGCTCTTGTCCAGTCTGTTCGCGTCTCACAATCAGAACAATCCTAATTAATTGTACAATGTGTCTGTTATGAAGTTGGAGCGATAAATGACTTGCAGATATGATTTCATGTTTCTTACACACATAGAACAATTCTTCTTTTATGACAACTTATAATTTTATAATTCTGTTATGAACTTGTACTTTTAATATTTCGTTGCAATAATTATATTATATATATACATATACTTATTGCAAGTATTTAAGTTATATTAATATTTTTGTGATAATTTTCATCGTATTAATGTTAAAAATTACTTGTTAAACATGTAATCATATTCACGTGATCAAATAATCATTGTTAATAATAATATTAATAATACTTCACATTTCATTTTGTTTCAAGTTTTGAATTTACGAGAAATTAAATATTATTCGAACGAGTGTTTCGATCTATTGGGTGGAATTTGAAAAAAATTTTATATGTTCATTTTATAGATCAAATGGAACACAGAAAGAGAGTTGAGGGTCTAATTCGAACAACATAATCGCAAAAGTTTGCAAATGAATTCTTTCAATTGGTATTTTTTGCAAATAAAAATGTTATCAATTTATGGACACTAAAATACTAGCGTCACGTAGTGGTGAAAAGATGGAATTAATCACTATCTCTGTTCTTGTCGCACACTCTTGTGCTCTTTGTCTCTCATATGATATATATTTATCCTTGTCACTATTGTTTTCTTTGTCTATAGATGGTACTGCCATCTGAGACTTCCTTAGTTTTAAATTAGAACTAAAACAACTGGAAATAACCGATAGATAGCAGCATCTTGTTCATCTTTGTAGCGACCTCTACTTTGAAGAATTTAGATCAACGACATCTATGTTCCGTCGAGATGTGTATTTAATATAAACAATAGAATATTTAAAAATAGCTATTAATTTTGAATAGAAATGTTTACTGACACTTATATATATTGTAGCCATAGTAGAAATTCTTCATTCGTTATTTCGTTATTTAACTTTCATTTATAGAAATTATTCGTCATTTAAATTCAATTATGTAATCTTCATTAAATTATTAGTAATTGTATATTTTGTGATATTGATAATATTTTTATATAAACAACTAAAATTAA
>NW_025109762.1:188790-190500 GCF_011392965.1 Frieseomelitta varia
AAACAACTAAAATTAATTACGGAGTTATTATTTATTTATAGTATTGTGATATAAATATAAATTATCATAATCACTATATCTTACCTTCGTTTCTTGATTAGCCAAAGCTAATCGAGATATATGAGGTATGTATTTCGTCTGTAACGCAATTATTAACTGTAATACAATTTTTTTGTTGTATTTTTTTGTTCTACGATTTCCATTTTCGTGTCACATCCTATCATATCGATTCAGGCAGGTTTTGCATCGCAGCACTACTATTGATGAGAATTAAAATCAAAAACTATGGATAGTGTTGTCATATTTATCCAAAGATCTCTGCAATACCGACCGATCTATCAATTCAGAAAATTGCCTCCTATTTGAAAGAGATATTCTGCCTCTAAAGAATCATTTCTAAATAAACGATGAATAATAATATTTCCTAACTAGTAGTCATACGAAATTTTGTGTAAATTTATTTTTATCTTTCTATAAATTCCATTTAACTCGTTTCCTTATCAACAAACGATGATCTTTTCACTGCTGCTTCAGAAAATAATCGCTACTTTCAAATTTGTAGCTTTACAAGTAATATTAGTATTAATTATTATTCCTGGTGTGTGATATCCATTCACGAAAATAACAGACGAATTTGCCGAAAACCGTTTGAAAAAGAATCGGAGTCGATTGATCATCGGACGATGCGCAGCCATATGTAAAGTGGAGACGGCTCCCCTCCAGTATTCCAGTCGTGCCAGAACCACCGACCGGTGCGAACGTGTTCGTTCGTGCGTCGTCATCCAAACTCGTGTGTAATACGTACGCGCGTATCGGTGATTTTACGACCGTGCCAGAATCGCACGTTCCCAACCCAGCGTCGTGAAATCAATTTTTTTTTTCACCAATTCCCTGTCTGCGAATCAACAGCGTGATAAAGGCTTCTTCAGAGAAATTCTGTGCAACAAGGGGGATCCACGGTATCTGGTGACACGTACTCGCGTGAACGACCGACGAAAGGCGAAAAACCGCCAACGTTTTCTCGCGTTTCTTCGTTAAGGTGCAACGACGAACGTGAACGCAATCCGTGAGAAACGCTATCGCCAACGGTACGAGAAAAGTGTCCCGGCCCATTCGTAAAAACCGGTGCGTTAAACTCCTACGTCCAACGATTTCGATCGACAGCGTGAAGTGCTCCGAAAGTGCACGGAACTGGTACAGGCGGCGAGAACGTGAGTAAACATGTTTTTTTTTCTTCTTCTTCTTCTTTTTCCCCTCTTCCTCTCACCGACCAGCACGCCGACAGCAGTACAAAGTACAAGCTTCCTCCGCGATTTTCGCCGCTCCGTTCCGCTTTTTCCCTCGCTTTCATATTCTATGAATATTTCTGTATGTTTTGCTTGCATTGTTTCTCTTCGCGGAGAACAAGTCTCATCCGGTTCTGCACGTATTAGGTTAGATTGCGATTCCGTATCGTCCCGTTTCCAAAGCCTCGGTCCCGATGGCTGGCGCGTGTGTGAAACGGTGCCGATGAGTTTCAACAGATCTGTCACCTGGCACGGGACAGACATTTTTCCTTCGACGATCGAAGAAACGCGCGTGCTGCTGAATAAGTACGTGCGTGTTCTGTGTGTGGGTTTGTGCGTGTATGTGCGTGCGTGTGTGTGTGTGTGTGTGTGTGTGTGTGTGTGTGTGTGTGTGTGTGTGTGTGTGTGTGTGTGTGTGTGTGTG
>NW_025109762.1:191350-193981 GCF_011392965.1 Frieseomelitta varia
GTGTGTGTGTGTGTGTGTGTGTGTGTGTGTGTGTGTGTGTGTGTGTGTGTGTGTGTGTGTGTGTGTGTGTGTGTGTGTTTCGATCGTTTCCAATACGGCTCTCCATACTCTCATTAGGTATCAGCTGACAGTGTCAGCACGGTGCTCTTTCAACAGCAGATCCGCTTGACGTTAGCCACCGAGTTAATCTCCTTCGTGTTCGAATCTCTCGATACTTCGACAGTGGCAACGTGTTATTATTCCGTACGCACACGTAGTCGTTGCTAATTAGAGTCTCCCTGCACCTTTTTTTTTCAGCTGAAATCACTTCTGCTCTCAAAAAACTGATTAATATTGACAGTATTGATTTCAAAGAGAAATTGGTTAGGAATTATAGTCTATTTATTTCATAATTCGGCCACCGTTTTCTCAAACGTAAAGGGCGAAATTTTAGAATTTCCTTTTTTTTATATTCTTGTCTCTGTTTTTAATTCCTTAACACACAATATTTTTTATATTTTTGATATTCTTGTCTTTGTTTTTAATTCATTAACGCACAATCAAATTTTTGCCTTCAATTTCAAATCTCGCGTACACGTGTTATTCAGCTCGCTTTAGCATGTTGTTGTTTCTGTTAGAATCGACGATTTATATTACGATTTTGTTTCATAAAGCATTCCACAGGGTCGGTCTGACTGAGCACGTTTTATTTGTGCTTTTTCCAATAAGGCGCAAATCGTTGCACATGATTTCGACCGCGAAAACTGCGAAAATGGAACGTGGAATGAAATTAATTTGTTTGACATTAGGGGAACGCGCGAAATTGATTCGGTTGACCACTACTTCCGTTTCGCGATGATAATAAGCGCAGTCACGATCTTCCAGTCGTTTCTTTTCTTTCTTTTTCGTTCGCGAGCTTACAGCAAAGGTTATCCACTATACGTTTTTAATTCTAACATTAAAACTACAAAGAAAATAACGCACGGAAGAAACTTGAAAAATAATGTCCGTTCCCGAACATTTTACAAGAAGTCATTTAAATTCAAACTGTTGTGATGATTTAGTGATTTTAAGAATTTTTTAAAATGGCGCTATGCATTTTTCACATTTATCACGCTGGTCTATAAATTGTGTTTTAAATGGTGCAATACTAGAATACAAATCCTGATTTTGTCAATTACGTTACAATTGACTTTATTAATTTTACAATTTATCAAAGTGTTATCAAAAAAAAAAAAAAAAAGAAAAAATAATGCAGAGGAGAACTTGAACAAATATTTCACAATAAGTCATAAGTACAAATTTTTTATCAAATTGATGTAATGCATTTTTCAAATCTATTACCAGAACTGTCTCGAGAATCGAAATACGAAGTTCATATCCTCTAAAGGAAAATAATCGAACAAAGAAAGAAGTGAAGCCTCTTTCTTTACTATCCACGCAATAATATAATATGTAGTGCGTTATTGCAATTTCTTTACTCTCTTTGCGATGATTAACGATCATATACGTATACAAAGGTACGTTCGAGGTTACGATGGTATTTCTTTGAAACAAAACTGGCGAAGAGAAGATATACCGAACGTTTCCCATTGTGAGCCGCAGTACTAACTACTACACAAAGCCGCGTGTAACATATGCACCGCGTTATTTGCATCGCGTTTATCATGAGAAACGTTCACGTGACTTCTAAGCCTAGAAAAAAGCCACTGACTTGGCCAACTCGATTTCATCTCGCGGTATTACCTGCCTCGCGGTATATTACCGCCGGTAGACGAGTGCGCCAGAGCGCCCGTACATATATTGTTACGTCAATGGTCGAAAGTTTCTATTATTAGTTTTATTTCGATGCAAAACGGATATATCGCATTATGGATCGTGTGCAGCTCGTAGGTCGAGACGCACACACTCGGCAAATCCCGCAAAGGTTAATGACATTTCGCGCGGGTGGCCGAATCGGCCGAATCGACTTCCTCCTTTTCGCGCACTTCGATTCCGGCTGACCCGGAATCGATATCACGGCATATCGACGCTCTATCTGCACGCCGTATTGCTCCTCTTGCGCCCAAAACAATGAAACGCAAGCTTTCTTCCCATCGGGCGGTGAATTTTTTGAAAATTTCGCGGAAAAATCTGCAAAGCTTGACCCATCGTCTCGAGAATTATCCGATTTTACTTTGTGTCCAATGGTGAATTTTTCATACTGTACAGACATCACACGTAGAACCTAGTGAGCTGAAATGGAGATGGGCAATCGTAACGCAGTTAATTTCAAAAGAGGGCGACGTGTTTCAATGATCGGCGATTTCGCGTTCGAGTTTCTATTTTTTCTTTTTCTCTTTTTCTTCTTTTTCTCTTTTCTTTTTTCTTTCAGCGAACAGAACGAACATTTTCGAAATTCATTTTTCATCAATCGGTTCGCTCCGAGTTCTGGAATTTATTTTACTTGAAGCTTTGAAACGATTTCGCCGAATTTATCGCTTTTTCGCAGATGTGATCAAAAATAGAGCAATTATGAGATCCGTTCGTGCGATGATTCACGTCGCGCGAAAGGAGTATAAAACGCGCGAGAAAACGTTTCTGTAAAAAGTCACATCGAGCAAATTTTTCTCTATGTGTCCTGCTGATCTCCTTGAAAAGAAACAAAAAAAA
>NW_025109762.1:194206-196636 GCF_011392965.1 Frieseomelitta varia
CTGATCTGCTTGAAAAAAAACAAAAAAAAAAAAAAAAAAAAAAGGAAGAATCAACGTCCAATTGCAAGATTCGCGAACTCGTTTTCACGTGTGCATTATTTTCGTAGCGCAGCGAAATCGAGAGCCTTAGGAGGGTTTAATGAGACGTTCTATTTTTCACTCTGCAGATGGCGATGGCCTCTTTCAAGTCGAGTTCAACGACCTGTCAAGCAAGGTCACGCATGATCGTAAACACGTTGCAAAAGCGTTCCTTGCGCGTTTCCCTCTTTTCACAATGGACGTGCGAAATTTTCGTCGTTTCGATTCGAGAATGAAACAGAATGTATCTCGTCTCGTTTTACACTTTGCAAGAGAGAAAAAGAGACAGAGAGATAAGAAAATTCGATGCACGCGTGTGCTACGACTGCAATTTGAAATACTCGAATTCTCACGATCCGTTCGAAATTCTTCGCGCATATCGAATTTTCACCGCTGCTACCGGTCGCGTCGCCTGATCCATTTTCGCCGACTCGATAACTCGCATTCGAATTTCAAATATTCCAACCATTTCCGTTTCCCTATTTCCATTACCTCTTGTTACGTATTTCGCGAAACGACCTTCTCGAAGGAGGTCCTCGAACTCCTTTCAAAAGACCGATCGGTCAATCAGAAATAACTCGTTCAAGAACTCGTCCGGTGACCTTGGAGCGTCCTTCACCTATCCATCAACCAATTTCCCGCCGGCAAATTTGAACCGCTTGCTTTCTCTCGCTTAACTCTTTCGACACGGTTCGAAATGAACTCGGACAAATTGTGTCAGACGTTATAGCAATATAAATTTCTGAATAATCGTCGTGACACGTGATACGATTTGATGAGTGGAAATATTCCAACATTTTTAATTTCAATTCTCACTATACTTTACTTTTGTTTTTTCTGAAGTATTCATTGTGATATATTGTGTAAAATAATAAAATTCTGTAAATATTCATACAAGCGTAAACACTGTAATTTTTTTTTATACTTCGCGAGGACTGTATTTGGTTGAACTATGAAGTTCTGGATCTTATCAGAAAGCTTTTTGTAAAATCGACTGATTTTTCATTCGATAGTACTTTAAGATTATCATTGAGTCATTTTCTATCATGTTGTGAGCCCCGCTTCTGACTACGGAAAATATTTTATTGAAAAATGAGATAATTGACGTAGATTGAAAGCTGGAGGTGTTCACTTCTTATGTTTCATGCTGGAATTTTCTAAATTATCATTTAGACATCAAATTCTCTTAAAAGACACGAGCTGCACAAGTTGAACTTAAAAAACAAAGTTTCTTTGTTACATTAAGAAGGAAAATATGACTATGTGTATATATATATATATATATATATATATATATATATATATATGTATGTATATATATATATACACATGGTCATATTTTCCTTTATATATACACACACACACACACACATAGTCATATTTATCTTCTTAATGTAACAAAGAAACATGTTACTATATATATATAGATCATTTACATCATGTTGTAAGTCTAGCTTCTAACTACTAGAGTCTCTCTTCTTTAAAAAGTAAGTTGAACTTGTAAGTTTGTCCACTTACTATCCCATGTCAGAATTTTCTAAATCACTCGGTTTCTCTTTGTTGCACTGTCAAATGGTTGACGTTTCGTCAACGATGATAAAGCTTATCTCGCACGCGCGAAATTACGGGCAATATTTATATCGAAGCGGATGTCGATGGGCATCGGTGTCGGCGTTAAATCGATCGGCTCGCGAAGCGTGAGACGCGTCATATCGAGAGAGAGAGAGAGAGAGAGAGAGAGAGAGAGAGAGAGAGAGAGAGAGAGAGAGAAAACAAAAAGAAGAAGAAAAAGAAAGAGAACGGAGAGAAGAGAAGAAAAGAAGAAAATAGACAAAGGGAGAATAGGCGACGCGTGTCGTGGAAAAACCTTGGGAAAACGAAACTTTACGACGTTGGCGACGCGATACCATCCGGGATCTCGCAATATTATGAAAACTATATTCTCGTGAAATGGAATAGCCTTTTATTGTTGTGCAGCCCGGGCAAATTGAAAAGCGCGCGCTCAAGATACGCGTCCCCGGGTAAGCTTGGCAAGGAGAGACCAAGGCGCACCGGCTTGAAATCCATTTAATTATTCCATTATTTAACGCGCTACTCCACGGCGACAGATCTACCGTATGAAATTTTGATTCGTGCTATAGTCACGGAAATTGGTTCTCGTTAATTCAACGCGCTTGGCTTGCCTCGTTGATTCGATGCGGTTACCGATAATACGCAAGAAGATGCACAGTATGATTCATATCACAGGGTGTTTCGTAACTTGTGGCACACGACTTCGGGAGCTGATTGTACGCCTAAAAATAATGAAAAAAAGTCATATAAATATATGTCCTATCTGTCTTCGTTTATGAG
>NW_025109762.1:197357-215574 GCF_011392965.1 Frieseomelitta varia
AAAAAGGTCCAATTAAAAATTTAATCAATTATTCCTACCCATACGTAAACTAAACTGGTGTTGATGTCTTGAATGGACAATAACATGTGGGTTTTCTTCGTCCCAATTATGATTATTATGTAAATTGAATGTATCATTCCTGGTAAAACTAGCTTACTAGAGTTTGCTCTGTTTATAAAATTGATTATATCTCATAAACGAAGACAGATAGGACATTTATTTATATGACTTTTTTTTATTATTTTTAGGCGTACAATCGACTTCTCGAAGTGGGTCCCACAAGTTACGAAACACCCTGTATATTATAACACAAACCGAATTTAATTGGCTCGATTGATAGAGATAATAGAAATGATATTGAATTCTATATTCAATTAATGTACATTAATATACATTAAATGTATATTAAATTACATATTCAAATGGAAATCAGGAATATCGTTGGTTTATTTCAGTATTTGGCTAGTGCTACATTTTTTTTCTTTTTTTGGCTATTGAACTCTTTTAGCACTAGTAAGTATAATACATCCTTCTTGTGCTTCAAACTACTGAAATCCTTTTTTTAAACACTTTGGATTTGATTATGAATTAAATACGTTATAAAATATTATATTAAATATATAAATATGAAGACATTCTCGTCATTTTCGTCTGTTCGGTTCAGTTTGCGGACAAGTGACATCTTCGTTGCTCGTGTTAAATATACTTTTATGTTTTCCATGTTCCACATTGCATTTAGAATTACAAAAACCATATCAAACCTATAACAATAAACATGAAATAATTTCACATCTTCGTTGCTGATATTAAATATACTTTCATGTTTTCCATGTTTATATGTTTCACATTGCGTTTAGAATTATGAAAACCACATCAAACATATAGCAATGAATATAAAATGGTTTTATGCAAGAAAATGTATCCATTGCTAATAAAACATTCAACTACTACTCAAGCAATGAGGAATCAGATATACAAAGCTCTACTGTATCTCATCTTTAATTAATCTTGCTGATTTTAATTATAATTTTTATTCAAACAGATAATTTTCAATAAGATTTAATTCTCCCTGTAGGTGCATAAAATTCGATTGCAATTTCCATTTATTCTTATTCTGAGCAATAACTGTAAAATTCAAAGCAAGTCTTGCAAGTTATTCTTTTATGCCTTTTGTAGCGCATTTGTTGTTAATTCGTACGATACGTCGTATTGCATTCGGAATCAGAGGAAAAGTAAAACGGGCGAGTTTTCGAGGCGATATTTTATCTTTCGGTGCATTGGGGAAAGAAAAAAGGAAAAAAGAAAAGAGAAGGATAAAACCGATGGAGAGAAAAAAAGAACGGACGAACGTGCAGATGTTTCCTTTATTTTCTCATCGGATGTCCTAGTGATCGAACAATAATCGTCAATTGACTGGCAATGCGATCTAATGAAACCGTACTGATGCATCGGCGAGCTCTGTTGAAATCCTGAGCTCACGTTCGCAATTTGTTATCTCATGTCTTTGTCGTTCGTTTTTCTGTCTTGTATATATACACACTATACAGCGTACAGCGTTTACAATGGAAACAGTAAACCAGTAGATGATATTAAAAACTGTATCTTGTTAATCTTGGAGATAAAAAAAGTCCAGATTATAGATAGACATTGACAGAGAAATAGAAAGTTCTCTTTTCAAACGTAATCGCAAAATCTAAATAATCACTTAATTATTAAAATATTCAGAATTATATCCTGCATTGATGAACAGCCGATAGAGTAGAGTATTAATCATAACAATCGCGCAGGAACAATCTCATTAATGTCACGATTTAAAATACAATTTCAAATGCAAGTATTAAATTCCAAGTTTCCTTCGATGCCGAAGAAATACGACGAACGGGGGGGATTATGGTTCACGGTTCAATGCGAAAATTTTTAATTAACGTCATCGAGACTGCATTTTATCGACGTTTCACTCGTGACGGGACATAATGTAAATTCAATATCGCTTCGTCTGTGAAAGAGGAGAGAAAAAAGTCAGGAGAGAAAGAAAGAAAGAAAAAAAAAAAAGAAACGTAAGAATGGCTCGTGAATGTTATACGTATTTCGAATATCGCGCAGTATTTCTCGTTGCTGCTCGTTAAATTCTATTAATCCTGTTTGATTATTCGCGGATCATCCTTGATCGTGTATCGCTCGCGATTTCTTATAGCTCGGTGAATTAAGAATATTCATTGTACACCATTAAACGCAATACTCTACGATCATTTCGAGCACGGACAGCACGTATGGATTCGTGGACCATGTTCTTTTTTTCTTTTTAAACGAAATGCTCGTTTGAATGACCCACGAGTAATTTATCAGTCGATCATTTCTATACAGAACACTGTCCTCGCACGAGAACATTGCGAAATTCTATTAAACGATTAATTCTATTATTAAATGGCGGAGCAAAATTGTACGAAATAATATGCCCGCGAATATCCTGCTTCAGAAGAATAAATTTAGAAAGAATTATAAGAATACTATATATACTATTGTAGGAATCCCGGCTCGAGATCCCAATTTGTAGGAATTTTGTTAAAGGATAGTTGTTCATTTAAGGTTAAGTAAAAGAAAATTTGTTTAACGATGATTATAAATGACGTTTTACATTATTTTCTTAATTGCTAAACTCGCTAAGTTCGCAACTCTCAATTCACTCTCTTCTCTCTTTCACTCGCTCGCTCACTCTGCTCTCTCTGACGTCTCGACACTCACTGTTCTTTTTCATCTCTGCACAAAATTCGTCATTCATACACACATACACACATACACACATAGTGTCTTAAACGCTAGGCCTGGAGGGTTAGCCATAAACAATCTCAAGTCCCAGGCCTAACTTTCTCTACTGTTTATGCTACACCACTTGGGACATCTGCAATCGTCAGGCACTGGAGCAAATTCTGGGCCCTTTCCCACACTATATACTATAGATTAATTTCAATAGTATATAATAATCCATAATATATAATTTCACTGATCACTGGGTGTTGCGTTCTGATTCTTGGCTTCCAACTATGTAGTTTCGTTAACGCAAGTTTTTCACCACTTGCGCTGGTAACTGATTGCGGACCATAACGAGTGACCAAATCGTCAATAATCCGTTGCTTTCTTTTCGAACTCGTCGTTATGATATCACTGGATAGAAATTATTGAGAAGTAATGAATTTATTTTCTGTTCTGTCTGTGTTTTGTTTTATTTAAATATACTTAAAGCTGAGAAAATATTACAATTTTGGAAACAAAAAACATTCTCGACGTGGCACGCAAGAGGTTAAACGGTGCTCTCGCGCCAGCTTAGCGGATCGTTGAAAGTACTCTTTAGAGATTAACTGTTGGATCGCAGAGAATTGTTTAATTCGGCGGTACTACCGGTCTCGTACAAACACCGTGAATAAATAAAAATCGCGGTGGTTAAATGGAACACGATTTGTGTTGTAGAAGTTTGTACAAAGTTGCGTTAGGATGGCTAATGTGACGAGCCGTAGGAGACGAGTGAAAATAGGACTGGTTTTAGAGAGAAATGTTAATACACGACCTGGTTCGCAATGAATTAACGGCAGCTCGTTGAATTTTCATTAATTTAAACAGCTTTCTGTACTTTTAATTAAATTTGTAGACTGGTTACAGCTGCACGGTGTCCTGCTTTTATGTATCTATTTAACATCTATTTCTATTGCCTATTTATGCCGTAGTGTGTCGGTTAAAGTTTGTGCGATATTAATGGTTTAAACAGAGAAGGACAATATGAGGTGAATAAAGAATAAATACGAAATCTAACTCGTTTACTTAAAACTCGTTTAATTAAAATTTCACGCGACTTCGTTAATTTTCAATTTTATATTTATAGAAGAGTATTTGAAGGTTCTCGTATACTCTTATACTTTGAATAAAGTACTGTGCAAGTCGGACGTTTGAAATTGAACGAAGAAAATAAAAGAACGATTCAATAATGAAATAAGAGATAGAAGATCTTAGCTATGAAGAGCAAAATAAAGTAAATTTTAGTATCTTTTTATCGATAAGCGTTTAGATCGTGATCGACGATCGTTCGAGATAAAAATTAAAGACACCTCTGTGACTCATTGTGGCCAACGATCTCCCCGGTTTTTCTATGAATAAACACTGGCAATAGAGTCATTTGACTGCGTTGCAAGTAAGTTCGACGATATATAGACAGTAGGAGAAAGTAGAGTACGCTTGCATATTGGTATCGCAGAATAGTTTAAACACAGTTGAATACAGTCTGTTCGGTAATAGGAAACTGTGACGCACTCTCCGAAGCAATTGAGAGACTAATTAGCCGAGCGAATCGTAACTCTGGAGACAAAAGACGGTAGTCGAAGTTTTCAGAAATTTGAAGCTAAACGTTAATTCGAATAGACAAAGCCTCCCGATCGTTCAAACATTCAGACGTCAAATCGAAATGGGAAATTTTCAAATTCGCGAAAGTTTCATCATCTACTCTTCCTCCATTGTTGAGACTCTGAAATTTTTCACCTGGAAAGTAACAAACTGAAGTTTCTAAATTTCTAAAGTTCCTAGCCTAATTCAGACACTCTCAATTTGAACTCTGACAATTTTTTTAAACGACCAGTCCGACGACCAAACAGTTAAGAATTTATCTTCTCAAAGCAAAGTGTGCATCAACGATACCAAAATTAATTCTATTTAGAAAACACGAAAACCAGCTTTTCACGCAAGAACGATCTTCTCGCGCGTATGTCGTGTAATAACACCGATCAAATCAAATCATAATAGCCTCCGGTGCATGTCTTCGTGTGGCAAAGTAGTCACGCTGGTGCTTCGAAACGATTTAATTGCTCGACGATGCAGCTAGAAATTGCCGGATGAATTTGTGCTCAGTGATAGAAATCTGCCGCACAATAAACGCCGAACGATCATTCTGTTCAATTGACACGTTTGTCAATGCCTTATATTTTATACATATATGTATGTAAAATCGATTGCCTGTTCGTATTAAATGATCGAACCAAGAGAAAATGAAACCGCTAAGGTTTCGTGCTTGAGAAGCTTAAAATTAATGCGTCGTAAGAGGGATGAGCGACTGTAATCCACGTTGAATCATCGTGGGGAAAGTGGTGAAATTCGACGAATTTATTCATCTTTTAAAAATGAAACAAGACGGTGGAACGGTTTGTAAATGTACACTTGCAAGTTACTCTTCTGTTTGTCTTACTTTCTTCATCTGTTTACCATTCAACTCCAACTGGAGCAAAGTGGTTTTGCATCGTGATTCTTTTTTGCTTTTTTTTTTTTTTATTACGACGTTAATGTAAATCTTCTTGGGATTAAACACTCCGTTTTTTCCATTCTTCCATTTTTCAAAACCGAAGATCAACTGGTTTGTCTCTTGAACGAAGATTTTCTAGGGTCCATAACTAATAAGTCGTTTCCTTCAAATTGAATAAACATTGCCATCTACTGACACTAATTTAAATAAAGTAAAATTTTGTACAGTATCAAAAAACGATATTATTTACCCCTAGTATCATCGTTCGTTGAATTGTTTGAAATCCTGTTTTATCTAGGTTCTATTTCTGTTTAAATTACAATTTACATAAATATCCCTAGTTTGGTTACGATTCACACTGAGATAAAAATATCTTTAAATGGATGAAAAGTCTACAGTTTTCTTTTTTTAGTAGCTCGTACAGTTTAGAATGTATCAGCTCGATTTGTTATTCGTAATTGGTCAATCAAAGGATATTTAAATCTCCTGATTGAAGAGATTTACCGGTCAATCCTTTCGGTAAAATCGCAGAGTCAATCGGAGTCGTCGAATGTTTCGTTCCGTGCAACAGCAATCTTTTTATGAGTTAATTGACAGATGAAGACCTTTTCTCTTCGTTTTCTCCTCTTAAATTCGCTGGCGAGAGGCGATCGAAGAGATTCCCCGGGGCGGAACTATCTTTGATCAAGATGTCTTCGAGGCGAGAAAAGAATACTGTGGTTATGGCTGAAAATAAACTGACCTTCAACCTTAAACTCGGGTGTAAACAGCGACGATAGATGTGGGCTCAGTTTTGCAGAAGAAATCGATGATAATGTTCCAATGGCGGAAAAATATGGCACGGGGGAACAGTTTGCATAGTTTCGCGCGGAGATTTAACGAGGTACATAGTTGAACGTGATCGAACGATCGTCGAAAGTTAGATGTGGCAGAGATGTTTGCCAACTCACGTTATGAGACGGGGGAACTACGATGTTCGATCGAGCCTTCCCACATTAGGGAACTTTGAGAAATAATTTTAACGCTACGATTCATCAAACAGTTACAGCCAATTGGGGTTCAGTTAGGTTTAGTTAAAATTCGAAGACCTATTTTTTTTATAAATGTATAAGATTTGTAATCAGTTAGGGTTTAGTTAGGTTCAGTTAAAATTTGAAGACCTAATTTTTTTATAAATGTATAAGATTTGTAATCAGTTAGGATTAGTTAAAATTCGAAGATCTAATTTTTTTATAAATGTACAAGGTTTCTAATCAGTTAGAATTCAGTTAGGTTTAGTTAAAATTCGGAGACCTAATTTTTTTATAAATGTACAAGATTTGTAATCAGTTAGGGTTCAGTTAGGTTTAGTTTGAAGATCTAATTTTTTTATAAATATATAAGAGTTGTAGTCAGTAGAATTCAATTAGGTTTAGTTAAAATTTGAAGACTTAATTTTTTTTATAAACATGTAAGATTTGTAATCAATTAGGATTAGTTAAAATTCGGAGACCTAATTTTTTTATAAATGTACAAGATTTGTAATCAGTTAGGGTTCAGTTAGGTTTAGTTTGAAGATCTAATTTTTTTATAAATATATAAGAGTTGTAGTCAGTAGAATTCAATTAGGTTTAGTTAAAATTTGAAGACTTAATTTTTTTTATAAACATGTAAGATTTGTAATCAATTAGGATTAGTTAAAATTCGGAGACCTAATTTTTTTATAAATGTACAAGATTTGTAATCAGTTAGGGTTCAGTTAGGTTTAGTTTGAAGATCTAATTTTTTTATAAATATATAAGAGTTGTAGTCAGTAGAATTCAATTAGGTTTAGTTAAAATTTAAAGACCTAATTTTTTTTTATAAACATATAAGATTTGTAATCAATTAGGATTAGTTAAAATTCGAAGATGTAATTGTTTTATAAATGTATAAGGTTTGTAATCAGTTAAGATTCAATTAGGTTTAGTTAAAATTTGAAGACCTAATTTTTTTTATAAATGTACAAGATTTGTAATCAGTCAGGATTCATTTTAAATTTAGTTAAAATTTTTTACAAGTTCATGAGATTTATAATCACAAATTCGTAAGGTTCTCCGTTCGAGGAAATAAGAAAGTAGGGAAAAGGTTACGAAGATATCTGTCGACTTTAAATTTCCAAACGTAATATTCTAGATTTTAAAGTTTGTCTGTTTTGAATATTAGATGATATGTTCTAAATTAAGTTTGTTATTTTACGCTAATTTACGATACGCTAGTTATCTTTTGAATCTTTGTAAAAACAATGTTTTTACTAAAACTTTTTAGTTTTAAGGAAGTTCTAAATAATAGCCCTAAATAAGTTAATTCCAATTGTCTTTGATTACCGCGAACCTCTATTTTTCGCTCGAAGAGAAGGTTCAAAGAGCGAGCTCAGTCCAAGGATAGGAAACACAGGGCGAATCAATTTCCTTCGTATCGTTTTCGGGATGGATTCAGTTGGACAGGAGAAAGATGGCAATTTCCAACGCGAAATCCACTTTAATCTGACCTATTTCACAACGATCGTGCGATACGTCGAAAACGACCGGAAGGAGGCAAAAATCTCAGCTGGAATTACCTCGGATCCCAGAATGTATAATGGTGGTTAAAAATATACAAATTGCACAGGTTCAGCAAGGCAGGTTTAATCCGGCTCGTTTGCTCAATTGGGAAACGCGATTTATTCAGTTTATCCTGATATTATTCCGGTTTTCATCCTGTTTATAAAATCGTTTTACGGCCGGTCGATAAAGAATTTAATGTGGCGTTTTTATATCGGTCAGAAATCTTTTCCATCAATTTTTGATTTTTATGACGAAAAGAAAGAAATGTTTTCATCTTTCTATAGCTGATTCCACGCGAATAAATGGAATAAAGGTTGACAGTAATTTTACGAGAAGCGTCCGTATATTTTTTGCAATAGCGAAAACAAAAAAAATCTGATTTCTATGATAATCAATTTACGAGGAGTTTATTTGGGATAAAGTAAGGATTTTATGAGGTGTTACTTTAAATGTTACAATCCCGTTTCAACAATGTCGCAGCAATTTTCAATTAAATTCAGCCCCATAATTACAATTTATGGGTTTGAATTTAAATTTTTATGAGACTTGAAATTCAAATTGGAAGCAGAATGAATCGAATTGAATTGGCGAATTAACATATTATGCATAACGGGGAAGTTATTAACATATTATACCGGCCCGCTTCTTCTTAGATCTTCCAATACAGAATCTACATTGCAGATGATTCATATCCAGACGTGACCATTTCTGCGATTAGCAGAATTACGTTACACATATTTTGCAAAATATCCTATTTCTGAAATCACGTCTCAGAGAATAGTCCTGTTAAACTATGAACCAATCTGCATTCCTTCTGTTCGCCAACTTTGCAGCCGCGAACGTCACATATATGTATATATATATATATGTATCTATTCAAAACAATCAGACATTTACGACTCCGTGTCCAAATTCAAAGACCAGTCATACGAAATTTTCCCTCACACACTGCGGCGGGCAAAGAAATGTTTAAAATCGTCTATGCAATATTGGCCTATAGCAATATGTAACGTAAACAAAAATTAATAATTTATTCGTTGTCGAATGTAAATATAATTATTTCAAGAATATAATATCTATCTTTGTACACATCAGCTGCTTAATTAATTAAAAATCACCTATAATTTCTTCTTAAAAAAATATTATAAAATTATATTATTGTATTATATTTAATTATTATTAATATTATATTATATAAAATTAATAATATTTTATATTATATTATATAAAATTAATTATATTTTATATTATATTATATAAAATTGTATTATATATTATACTATATTATATAAAATTAATAATATTTTATATTATATTATATAAAATTGTATTATATTTTATACTATATTATATAAAATTAATAATATTTTATATTATATTATATAAAATTGTATTATATTTTATATTATATTATATAAACTTGTATTATATTTTATATTATATTATATAAAATTATATTATAAAATTAATAATATAAAATTATAGATAACTTCGCGAGCCCGCCACTAGAAACGGCGATGCAACAAACACACAAACGTGTAACTACGCGACTCCCATTGGAATGAAAAAAAAAAAAAAATCCAACCGTCTCCTTGCAACCCTTAAATCTTAAACCCTTTATTATTCGACGTTGAATGAACGAGAAACAGCCTTGGTCCGTCATCTACGAGAAGTAACGATCGTTTCTCTACTCCTGCAGGTGTAGCCATGAATAATTCACTCGGCTAAAAAGTTGAGTTTCTCCGACTCTGAGGCAGCGCGAGAGAAAGGGAGGTGCGAGCGATTCGAAGACAACAGCATCAAAATGGGCGAGATCCTCGGCTCGGCGAGTTTCCTTCACCTGGGCGACATAGTCAGCCTATACGCCGAAGGGAGCGTATCCGGCTTTCTTTCCACCCTCGGGTAAGCTGAATATTCATTGAATTGTTCCGACTAATTAGCATAGCGTCCCTCCAAAGCGTCGACGCTTCGTTATTTCGTGATAAAGAAATAAGCGTGCCCTCCTTTTTCCACTCTCTCTTTCTCTCTCTTTCTCTCTTTCTCTCTCTTCTCTTCATTTTCTTTTTTCTTTTTTTCTTTTCTCTTTTTGGAAAAGGAAGTTGCTCGACGTTGGCACGATGCTTCCAGAGGACCTGCGAGCGATCTGCCGAATAATTAATAACTCTCGGAAGAGTCCCGAGAGTCTCTGTTTGACTTGCGTCAGTCGGAAACGGGAGAGCACGGCTAGAGTTTCGAATTTTTCATTCGGGGTCGGGTCGTGTCGCGAAACGGCAGAAGATCTTCTAGATTTTTAGCGTGTTGTCCGTGTTTCGTGAAAACGGCTGAGTTTCGACGAAAGAGAGCAGTATAATTTTTACTCTGCTGGAAATTATGATTATTTTATTACTCTGCTGAAAATTATGATTATTTTATTACGTAGGAACGACGTTGTAGAAAGTAGGTCGAGGCTAACTTTTTCTTTTTTTTTTTTCTGAAAAATTGATTGAAATGTATGGAGGATTCTATCTAGGAATCTTTGGACATCTATAGAAGAGAAGATGAAAGGAAAAGAAAGGAGTCCTTTGTCCGGAGCCAGCTGGATTCGTCGACGTAGCTTTGCTCAGCAGATCGTGCTTTTGATACTTGTTTGAGATACTTGGATTTAGAGCAGATTCTCCTGTTGGTAATTAGTTGGGAACATGTCGCATTCTAAATGCCTCGAAATTGCAATCACTTTAAATAAAAGATACGACCTCCTTAATTTTTCTGTTAGCAAAGTCGCGCATGGTTATATGATAGTATATCGAAGCATCTCTTGGGATAATCTTATTGTTGAGCAATTTTTGCCCAAAGTTTTACAGTTTACAGTTTTCTAATTGCTCGATTAACGAGGTCTTTACGATAGTAAGTGAGCGTACCTCGTTGAAGCGCGGCAAACGATTAGAAAATGCTAGGAATTCATTTATTTATTTAAATTAATATTTAATTTATTATAATTAAGTTTATTTAAATTTATTATATTAATTTATTTAAATTACATTTATATAAATTTATTTAAATTTGACAAGGAGCAGATAGTTTATAAAAGTAAATTACACATAGTTAATACATAGTTAATAAAAGTAATTTATTAATTTTTCTGTTAGCAAAGTCGCGCATGGTCGAGTTTATATGATAGTATATCGAAGCATCCCTTGGGATAATCTTATTGTTGAGCAATTTTTGCCCAAAGTTTTACAGTTTACAGTTTTCTAATTGCTCGATTAACGAGGTCTTTACGATAGTAAGTGAGCGTATCTCGTTAAAGCACGGCAAACGATTAGAATTTCTAGTCACAACATTATACAAACAACTCTATAGTTTCACTATAACCACAAATATTTAAAACTAAGATCAATAAATTTCTTCGCGCTGACAAGAAATCCTAAATCCTGTAACCCTTTGCCCGAACATCGTGCATTGAAAGCGAAAAAAATATATTCAGAAAAATATATTCAGTGTGTTTGCTCGGATAATGTTCATATTTCATTTACTTTCTTGATAAAAGTCGTATTGACCCTGGCCGTTACGTAATAAACATCTTACCAACCAGGAGATTAAATTTCTTCAGATAGTTTATCAAACCGAGTACGTGATGTATTTTGTTAACGTTCTTCAGACACAAATCATACTCGAGGGAACGAGTTACTCGCGTCAACGTGTCCTCATCTACTTGCCGCACTGGTGTTTCCATTTTACGCTCAATAATCCATTTCCCCATTCCCGTCTTCGCCTGGAAGGAAACGGGACCAGGCTATTTCAATAATCTTAATGCACACGCAATATTCTGAAATCTTTTCTACGATTATCTCTCGGGATGATTAGATATTCCGAGGCAAATATTGGTATCTCCTCCTTTGAGATCTCTCGACACGGTGAAACGTTTCATCGTTTCATATGCATTAGTTATTAGACTTTGTGCACTGAATCTGTTTTTTCTTTTTTTTTGACGAATAGAAAATGCTAAAAATTCATTTAGTTATTTAAATTAATATACATTTATTTATTTAAATTAATATTCATTTATTTATTTAAATTAATATTTAATTTGTTATAATTAAGTTTATTTAAATTTGTTACATTACATGATATTACATTTATTATATTACATTATTAAAATTTATTTAAATTACATTTATATAAATTTATTTAAATTTGACAGGGAACAGATAGTTTATAAAAGTAAATTATACATAGTTAATACATAGTTAATAAAAGTAAATTGTATATAGTTTATAAAAGTAAATTTGCCTATTTTTAAGAGGTGATAATTTTTTTACTATTTATTAGTAAAATCGTACATCTATTAATAAAGCTGTTCATCTACTTCAACGCTATTTTTATTGTTTTTTCAGTAATCGGAATACATACAAACACAAAGATGAAACATTTTCATTATTAAAAGAGCGTAATATTACAAACATTTAAATTCTTACATTCTTGAATATACAAATACAGTCAAATAATACAGTCAATAATTTACATTTACATTGGAATAAATATTGAAATTCCCTCTTTCACGATCAGAATCAAGATTTTATTGGGACCCTGAGTTTTACCGATGGTAGTGAATCAGTTTGGAGAATAAAATGTCAGAAACTACCGAGCACAAGCACTATATCTTTCAGGAGACTTTCTGCTCTTCAAGAGTACCTGTGCTTTTCAACAACGTTGCCTGGGCCCATAACCTGATAGTTTTAATAAATTCACGGTTATGGTGTTCACAATGTAGAACAGAAAGCCTCCTAATGCTCAGTAGTTTCTGACATTTTACTCTCCAAACTAATTCACACCACCAACAGATTTCACAACTCGTAAATTGACTCGTATCGGAAATGAAAATAATATTATTCGACGAACGCAACGTTGATTCTTAATGGGTTAAGGAAAATCCTGTTACCTATCTGTTTACCGGTAGACTATTTTACTCCGTGTTGTGTGCGTTTCCCCGATAATGGCTTGAAGATGCACATTAACGTCAATAGGCAGGGATACCCTTTGAAAAGTCTGCGCAGCATGTCGGGCACACGATAGACGGGGTCGATCACAAAGAGATCGCCTTATTACCTGCCCGTATCGACTCAATCCTATCTTTGTGCCGGCACGATGCATCACCGCGCGGATAATACACGCGAGCAAAGAATAGCACGTGTTCTCCCTTCGGTCGAAGGGGGAGAAATTTATTCGACGGTGGCAGCCGTGGCATTTATTTGCAAACCGATTAAATAACTTGCCTGCCTCCGGTACGTCGTCGAGAATTGTTTTGACAATCAAGTGTCGCTGGGCACTTTCAGAGATTTGGCGAGTGAAATGAGCGGGAAAGAAAACTTATCGTTGATCCGTACTACTACCTTTAATCCCTTGCGCTGGAATGACGCGCGTCGACAATCTTTTTGTCCCAAATTGCAACATTTTCTCAGTTTTAAGTATACTTAAATTAAGTATAATTAATATAATTTATAATAATAATAATAATTTTAATTATTATATAATTAATATAATTAATTAAATATTATTATATTTATATAATATAATTGATATTAAATATTATTATATTTATTATTATATTTATTATAATTATAATTGTAATAATTTTAATTATATTATTATATAATATAATTATTATATTATAATAATCATAATAATAATTATTATTATATAGTAATAATAATTTTAATTAATAATATAATTATTATTTATTACAATTATAATTATTACAATTACAATTATATATATATTAATAATATATTATATATATTAATAATATATTATATATTTTATTACAATTATAATTTTAATTATATCATTATATAATATAATTACTATTATATTTATAATAATAATAATAATTTTAATTAATAATATAATTACTATTATATTTATAATTATAATAATAATTTTAATTATATTATTATATAATATAATTATTATTATATTTATTATAATTATAATTATTTTAAGTATATTTAAATGTAACCCAGGCAAAACAAATGATAAGTATGTTACTTCTTAATAATTTCTATCCAGTGATGTTATACGAGCTCGAGAAGAAGAAGAAAGCGACGAATTATTGTATACGGTTCGGTCACTCGTTATGGTCCGCGAACCAGTTGCCAGCGCAAGTAAAGAATCCGAAGTCGTTTGATCGAAGAAGCATTTAATTGGTTAATTGGGTTAAAAAGAATCGAAGAATCGAGCTTGTATAGTGGAACAAATTATCAAACGTTCGTTTTGAAAACGGGACCAAGTGCTGCGACGTTGGAGAGTTCTCGTTTCGAAGTTCGAGAGTGGTACGAAGAGCGAGGAGAGAAAACTTTCGAGGAAGTAAAGTAAAGACCATGTTGAATATTAAAGTCTAAAAAATGAAAGAACATTTGGGAATATTTGATCGGTTGATTCGAACGGAGTATCTAGAATTTTAATTTTACATCACGTTTAAATAAAATTTGGTCTCTGGCTAACGTCTGATCGATTGATTAAATCGACGACTATGGCGGCGGCACTTGGTAATTTCGTGGATCGGTATTAATCCGTAATATGTGTTTTCTTTTCGATTGAGTCTTGTTCGAGCGTAGAATTACATGCGCAAACACACCTGTCGTTTTCGGAACCGATCTCCGACCAGCGAAAATTGCGTATAATCACGTTGCTTCGATTAGCGGCGCGACATGAATAAAAATAGACGTATTTCGGGGACCTGACGTGTCGCGAAATCCTTCAAAGGAGAGTTCGAACTTCTTTCACTGCATTGTCAAAGTAATATCAAACTAATTGTTTAAACTTTGCTGCAGAAATGCTTATTTATTCGAACGAAATTTCGGTTGGCCTTGTGTCTCTTATTTCACTTACGATTATCATTCGATTCAATTGTTTCCCTTACTTCAACAATTTTACGAGGTTTGGAAAATATTGAACCAACAGCGCTGTACTACGTTTGAAACCGTAAACCATGGAATTTTTTTTCTATTTGTTCCAGGGAAAAACTTCTTCAATATCACGAAGTCTGAGCACATTACAAAGTTAATGGCTAACCGTGTTAAACTAACCTTTCATTTAATATCACGAAATCATTTTTTTTTGTTCAGGAAGTGTTCATTATTTCAACACACTTCAACTGTCTCTGCACAAGTTACTTACGTAATACATGCGCGAATGAAATTCTCCCATAAATGGCGGTTTTCTCAAATTGGAGAATGTTGAATTTTTATTTAGTTACATCTTCGTTAGTTAGGGGGAAAGCGGTGAAATCGTACACGCGAGAAAAACGAGGAAACACACTTGGCCAGTAGCAAGATGCGGGAGATGTCGTGTTCCGGCGGTTTGAGAGATTGCTTGACATTTCTCATCTCGAAAGCCGGTTGTATTTTTAGATGAATTTCAAGTGAACGTCAAACGTTAGATTCTTCACGTTTAACAAGGTGTAAGAGGAAAGGATCGCGAGGAAAAAATTTAGTTTAAACATTTTTCTCTAGAAAAATGAAGAGGAGACGAACGAGAAAAATAACATATATATATATATATATATATATATATATATATATATATATATATATATCGCAAAACTTGTTCGATAGCTGTTTCTGTTGGCAAATGATTTTGACACGTTCTGCTCCAAGAGCGATTAATCGCCAAGTCCCATTTAGACTTGCCTGCCACTCGAAAAACGGGTCAGGAACACTTCGCCCACTCCAGTGGCATTCACCGGCGTGAACGGCCACTTAAATAAGATCCCGGCGATCGAATCCCGCGAATCTGGTTTTGCGTACGAGGATTCGGAGTCTACGGCTAGGCCCCTGCACTTGGTGTTGTTATCTCGCTTTTGTAGCGTTAGCCGAAAGATAAAGCGCTTTCAACTAAGCGCTTAAGACAAAGAGTGTATATGTGTATGACTTATGGCAATGGCACGCGAGACGTTTTAGAACGTCTTTACTACGTTTCAATTATTTTAATTGACATGTTTGGGTACAAAATTTTGCTATAAATGAGTCAGAAGTGGATATAAATCGTTCCTGAACCGTCTTGAACGTGAAGAAGAATAGTTTGTCGTTACGAAGCTATAAGAATATATTATTTTGAACCTAAAAGAAATTAGTTTATTATATTATTTACTGTGTTTTAAGTTCGTTAAGAAGAATCGTTCAAACAGTAAATAGTACGTTGAGAGTCCTCGATTAATAATTTCTCAAAGATGGAAGAAGACAGCGTCCGAATTTTACAATATTTCATTCAACGAAAACGTCACTAAATTGTTTTGTTGTAATGTCAAAATATCGTATATAACCGTGCGAGATAAACTAGCATTGCAACATTTCATATTTGTGTACATTTATCGTTGATATTATAGTCACATCCATCAATTCACTTTGAATTCATTCAATAAAATACATTAATGGAAAACATTACGTTAATAAAATAAATAATCTCAAAATTGCATCTTATTCTTGATTTCTTTGTTCTTGATTATTTTTTTTAATATATATCCATTAATTATCAGACTCGATATTCCATTATTCGGGAAGTACTTACGCGATACAATCTCACAGCAATAATTCGCGGAAATTCATAAAGCGTACAATCGTGATCGTTACATACCATGAAATAGAAAATATCGAATGTTTATTAAAATGTAGATGTGGATAGCTTTATTTATAAAAAAAAATTGGAGCTGATTTTAGAAACTTCGAAAAAAAAAAGAGTTGGTGAAAAATGCTGGTACTGAAGCTAAAGTTTATTAGAAAATTAAATCATGCTGTATCAGACGAAAAAAGTGTATCAGAAATATGTAATTTGATTCTGCACGTGATGAAAATCGAATAATTTTTAAAGAGAGGGCACAGGCTATCTATGATGATTGTATGCACTTGTATCGTGCTGTTGTTCTAATTTATGCCAACATATAGAGATAACAGGGAGATGTAATTTGTGCGTTGGTCGTCAAACTAAATCTCCGGCCCGGTGAATGGTACTAGCCCGGTGTATCTACTAATTCCTGTTCTCTGCCAGCAACCTGATTGCACGGGCACTTGTCATTCACTATAACAGTGCACTCGATGCATTCGATGTACCAACTCGCGATGTAATTGAAAGGGATGTGATTAATGTTTGAATTTATGCGTTTATCTATCTATCAGCGTCGAAGCTTCTAAAATTTTAAGTCAATTTGGACACTACACGATCTGTTACGTTACCAAATTTTCGATCTATTACTAAAGTTTCAGAAGAATCAATACGAAATTGCGAATTTGGAAAGTCTTCTTACTGGAAATAGAAAGTGAAATATCTACAACAATCTTAACTTGCAACAAGAATCATTAGCTAATAAATAAATTGATGGAACAACTGAACTTGCATTTTTCAGATAACAAAACGTGTCTCTCGTAAAATTTGTCACTTTAACTGACATTGATAGTTAATAATTTATCGTGCAACGAAAGCTCATTGCCAGATAAGTTCCGCGATGCTTATCAACTTAAAGCAATATCAGTGTTCGATCGTCACGATTTATTATTATTTTTTTCTCTCTCTCGAGATCTTTTCAAGCGTATCGTACGACGAGTGCGCAATCGTTTTGCGTCAATGCTTAATTAACCGCACTTGATTAGATTGCCGCAGCGATATTCAACTTCTTAATCTCTCTCTTTCGTCGAGTACGAGTCTCGCTTCTGTAACGTTCAACCCCCTTAACCACTTGCGCTGGCAATTGATTGCGGACCATAACGAGCGACCAAAACCGTATACAGTAATTCGTCTTCTTTTTTTAAACTCGTAGGTATATCACTGAATAGAAATTGCTAAGAAATAAATAAATTTATTATTTGTTTTGCCTGGGTTATATTTAAAATTGAGAAAATATTGCAATTTTGGGTCAAATATTCTCGACGCCAATCACTTGCGCTGACAACTGATTGCGGACCATAACGAGTGACCAAAACCGTATGCAATAATTCGTCTTCTTTTTTTAAACTTGTAGGTATATCACTGAATAGAAATTGCTAAGAAATTTATTATTTGTTTTGCCTAGGTTATATTTAAAACTGAGAAAATATTGCAATTTTGGGCCAAATATTCTTGACGCTAATCACTTGCGCTGGCAACTGATTGCGGACCATAACGAGTGACCAAAACCGTATACAGTAATTCGTCTTCTTTTTTGAACTTATCGCTATATCACTGGATAGAAATTGCTAAGAAGTAATAAGTTTATTATTTTGCCTGGGTTATATTTAAAACTGAGAAAATATTGCAATTTTGGGCCAAATATTCTCGACGCCAATCACTTGCGCTGGCAACTGATTGCGGACCATAACGAGTGACCAAAACCGTATACAACAATTCGTCGCTTTCTTTTTGAACTCGT
>NW_025109762.1:216374-258635 GCF_011392965.1 Frieseomelitta varia
TGATTGCGGACCATAACGAGTGACCAAAACCGTATACAACAATTCGTCGCTTTCTTTTTGAACTCGTCGGTATGATATCACCGGATAGGAATTATTGGAGAAGTAATGAATTTATTATTTGTTTTGCTTAAATACATACTTAAAGTTGAGAAAATATTACAATTTTGGAACAAAGAATCCTCGACGTGCGTGGCACGTCATTCCAGCGCAAGAGGTTAAATCGCTGTGTTAAACGCATAACGCGCTTTCCTCCTTTTTCTTTTTTTACCACGAAGGAAAACGCCACGGCACGGTTACCAATTTTACCAACGATCGTCGACGAAGTTATTAATAAAATTATCGAGGGCGTGGAACGTGGTGATTTATTGATCAGCAGGAAGTGCACGGTACGCAACTCGAGGCGCATACCGTGCATTCCTGCATGCATTCTAGAAATCCATTATTCTCGCGGCAAACGTCTTGGCTCTCTGGGTTTCGACTCGTCCACGTGTCCTTGACATTGGTCAATCAGCGTAAAAGGCGAACTTTGACGGGCCGCGTGCGTGGACGTGGTGTAAGTAACTGAGTTAGGTTTCTAAGCACAAGTAGAGGCTTTTCAAATAAGACGTCTACGTATATCACCGTCCATAGGTATTTGGACAGGTTCGAGTATATTTCAAATGAGATTTCTTTGATCTTGCTACGGACAATCGTGTCAAACAGTATACAACATGAACTACATAGATCACGATAGGAATGAAGATGGATTTATGTTCCACTTGTAGATCCCAAAGGAATGTCAATTCAGATATCGATGGAGATAATAGATAAATTCGATTGGGTTAAATAAAAAGAAATGTACGATCGAAGATGGACGAAATATTTCTTTTATTGAAGAATTCTTTTCATTCTGAATTTCACGAAGTGTCAAGTATAGTGTAGATATATTCCCCCGTTTCGAATGTCATTCGCATCCGTTTATCACTAACGGTGAGATATCTCTCGTTCCATCGTAAAAATTGAAAATCTCTCAATCGAGCCGTATCAATTGTCCAAATACGATAGCGTACGTATTTGAATTGAAATTCAGCTCCTTTGCACGTGCTTGCTTCTTTTCGTACGGCATTCAGAATCAATGGCATAGAACGTTGCAAATTTGTGAACGATGTACGTTTAAGGATTAATAGTAGCAACCACCGGGTTACATACAGTAACGTGGCTAACTTAATCACGGTTATGGACGTACGGTGAACATGATGTCACGTTGCAGGTGACACGGTATCGGCTTTTGTCCGACCGGTCGAACCGTTCCCTTTCGTTATGTACCACCATGTATATTACGGGGCAACTCCCGCGCGAAATTTGCATCGTGTGCCAGCGTTGTCTTTCTTGTTCGCTGACCCGACAGCTTCGACTCGCATGCCTCGTTTGCGGAACACCTCTCATCGATCGTAATGCACTCGCTGCTAAAAAACGATGCGCATCGCGAATCGTCGAATATTAATTTGCTTTGTTCTTCGCGTGATTCCTTTATCTTCATTTTCTTTTCTCATTTTCGCGAACTCGTGTATTTTTGGTTAACGCGTGTGGGCTGTGTATCGATATTTCAATGTACGTTTTCAAATTGGATCACGTTCGTTGCACGTATCGAGACACGTAAGGAGAATTTGAAACGAGAATTTCTGAACAGGCTGGTGGTTCGTTATGTCTGAAAATGAATGTTGCAGTTCTTGTTTCTCAACCTGAGTTTTCTCCTTGTTTCCATCGAAACTTTTTCTTCATTCGTGCATTGGTAAATACACCTCGACGAATGCTCTCAGCCAAATTGAGTCAATTGGATTTACGAATGATCTGTGAATCGTTGGTAGCAAACGTGCGTGCTGGAACTGAAATATGGTTTCAATTGCGAATGTATAGCGAGTATCTGATATCGATTTGCTTCGTTTCCACGAATTCAGTCAATCAGTGATTACAGGTATTTCAGTCTGCTTTAAATCGGGTCGGTATGAATCTACGAATTATTATTATTATTATTATTAACAAACAAGACCGATAAAATCGACGCGCGATTTCATTTACAGAAATATCGCGAGATATTCGCTATACAATTTGTTTAGTTTTAAAAGATATTTCGATAATTATTCCTGTGTCGTCCCGGTCTAATTGCGATCGTCTTAATTTAATTATTATGCGAACGAGCCGCGGATTATTAGTGGCAAACCTTGGTAGCACCGACGAGATTGTGGTTTCACGGTTTTGATTACAGACGGTATCGCGTTCGGATGTTCGCGGTTATACGCCAGATGCGCGCGAACGTCGATTCTCGCTGTTTGTCTATCCAGAATTCACGTACGATCATCGATTTATCATGTGATTGATTTTAGCGGTTGCAAGTGCACCGACAATGCAAAGGGATCGTTGTTTATGCGTATCTCGATATTCAGAAAGAGGCACGCGGAATAATACGTCCATCTCATACGACTGATTGGTATAGGGCCATTTTTTTCCTCTCCCGTTTCCAATAATTTCAAGAAACAATATTTATAGAATCTTCGGCTTGTTGGTTTTCTTGCAAGACACACACGTCGCGCGGACAATGGTTGATTTGTGGGTACAAACGGGTTTCACACTTTGTCCATTTGTCACGGACAACGGTGGATGTTACCAGCAGCTCCTGCCGCTATTTCTGGATCTCACTTTGATTTATGATGTACCGGGGATATTTATCGTTCGATGACGATTTGTTACACGAATTGCCGAATTGCCTCTTGCAAGATTGGAGGGAATTTTTATCCTTTCCCGTTTTATCGTTTTGTGATACTAATTGAGATTTACGTAATCGCGAGAGAAACGGGAGATGGAAAATTAAATTGCGAGGCAGCAATGTAATACAGGGTATTTAAAAATTGTATTAACGCTTACAAGTGGTGAGAAACATTTATATTTTACGTTTTTCGAGAACGTAATCGAATAACAACAACAACAACAACAATAATAATAATAATAATGCTGTTGGTACAGTTATTGTTGTTTCTTTTCAGAAAATAAAGTATTAAGAATTTTCAGACAATTCAGTACAAAATTTAAGATAAATTTAACACGAATATTATTATTTCAAATGAAATTTGTTTAACGAAACAAAATTACAGAATATTATCTTATATTTTTAGTAAGATATATAATAATAGTAATAATATATATATATAATATAAGATATATAATAAAATATATATAATAATATAATAATATAATAAAAAATATATATTTTTAGTAAGATATATATATTTACTATATTTACTATATATTTTACACGCGTTAATACTATGATATTATAAGACCTAGAGTCGACGATTAATATCGAAATACAAATATATTTCGAAGCGAATCGAACATTTTTTTCCTCTCTCTATGACCACATTTTACGGAATGCATTAGCCTTCGAGGTAGTTAAAAGAGCTTACGTTTGCGGATGAGAGAAGCCTAAATGCAATCTCGTTAGCGAACTCTGTATTCTATTAGTGACCAACAACAAGCGATGTGGGTACTTACGGAATAACCGAGGTGCGAGCGAAGGGTTGTAATCAACCTCGTGACAACTTCCTTCTATTGATCAAAAAGCGGTCTCTTTGTAATTAATTAATCGTTTCTCGGACAGGAATTTCGTTTTGTGTTTCGTCGTGTATTCGCGATGTTGCGCTTGAAACGTTCACGCTGAAATCCAACGAACGTTTCACAGCGTTCGGGTTGATGCAAGATTCCGCGATCAATATGCACCTTCATTCCTGCCTTCGGCTTGTAAACGCGCTTTTGTCGTGGCAAAATAATGCTCGATTCCGTTTCCATTCTTTGCTGGAATCTATTCTTGCTCGTCGGCATTTTCTGCGACAGAGTGATGTTCAAATGCACGCCGTTTATTTTTCACGCACCCATTTCGAGTTGAGGAATAGGTGAATTCATTTTTTTTTTTTTTACCGAAAATGAAGAGATTCTCCCTGAAAGTTCCTTCCGAGCTGATTATTTTATTACCATTCTATTGGAACACTCGTTTGTACTCCTGTGCAACTTTTCATACGAAAACTAGAATTTTTCACCGTTGAATTTTTCACCATTCGATTCTCTTCTTTCGTTGAGAAAATTGTCTCGAATATTTAAACAGTTTAGGCACGTTCGTGAATCTCTTCGAATTTTTTGAACGTACGAAACAATGAAGAGATTAGACTCGAGTACAAACGACCTGTCGACTATGAAAAAATACGCTTGCAGAGAAAGAAAGAGGAATAAAATAAACATCTAAAATATTACGTATCTAACGAGTTTCCTTGCAGAAATATTAAAAAAAAAAAAAAAACAAAAAGAAAAAGAAAAAGAAATCTAGGACGAGATTAAAAAGATTCTAAGAGGAGGTACTCCTCTGTTAATTGTACCTCGCCAAGTGCAACTTAAACGTTTTTATTAAATCATTTTTATCTGCACCTCGTTGCACCTTGTTTCAAGGCGGGGAAATATATATTAAAAATGCCGTTCTTACATTCGATTTCACATTTCACCGAGTTTCAACTCGACAAATAGAACATTGCTGCTCGAATAATTTTATTTCCATCGACTTCGCGCGTTGCCCGCCATTGTATCATACAAAAGTGATCCTTTATTTTCATCTACGCAGCGGTCGTTGTTGAAAAAAGTTTCGAAGGTGAGAACCCTTCGTCCCGTAGCGTAATTTGTTCGATTCTAAATGATTCATAGCCTGTTGGGGAGGAAATATTGCTGCGCCGGGAGTGCGCTTATTTCAACGCGCGACAGCAACGATATTTCGGCAGATGAAAGCTCGTCTCGAGCTGCTGCGTGGCTTTAAAGCTCCCGGGCGAAACTTGGCCTGCCTCAATATCGATCTGCACGTTGCTTTCGTACTACACTGGACCGCACTTATTTCGCCGCTATTCTCTTGTGTTGTATCGTCGACCCCGAGGCGTTCCCACCAAAAGACAATCTCGTGGTCTCTTGTTGCTCCAGGGCTCGTGACTTCAAGTCAAGTTTAAGTCGAAAGGGTGAATGTTGGGTATACTGATGGGATACTCTTAATTTCGTGATATTCACTCGGTAGGTGAATTTATAGATTTCGAGATGGATTATCTGTTTTGAAACTTATCGTCTGATAAGGAGCAAAGATTTATTTATTAAGGACCGATTTATTAATTTTAAAATTAGTAAGTCATGTAAATGCAACGTCTCTAATTTAAATAATCGAGTTTAGTTTTTTTTTATATTATAATTGTCACTTGATTAAACTGATCCGAGAAACATCTGTTTGTCTATTTTAATATATCCTTTTTATCTCGATAAAATGACGCGTTAATTGGCCGCTTTTCCCCTTGAATGTCAAGTTGCCTCTTTGAAACTCGTTCTGATAGAGGTTTTCTCAGAGAAGCGAAAAGAAAATTTATTCGAATCCATTTGCTCGAGATTTTTCATTTGATTCTAATTCCGTTTCAGATTGGTGGACGATAGATGCGTGGTATGTCCCGAGGCTGGAGATTTGTCGAATCCACCCAAGAAGTTCAGAGGTAAACCATCGACTATCATAAAGATGAATAACGAATCGCAGTTCGATAGTTCGTCTAAGTAGAGCTTATTTTACGACCTTTCAATCAGAAGCTTTGACTTTGACTCTCTTTCGTCCTCAATTAACGTGTCGCTGGTGTTTCGTGTCATTTTCAGATTGCCTGTTCAAAATATGTCCTATGAACCGCTACTCTGCCCAAAAGCAATTTTGGAAGGCGGCAAAGCAAAGCGCCGGCGGCACCGACGCCGTGCTTTTAAAAAGGCTGCACGTGAGTTTGAAAATTGCATTAAACTTTTACGTCTTTTTCGTCGTATGAAATTGGCGCGTACGAAATGTTTCTTTGAAGCCTGTGTATCCGTCAATTATCGAGTTTGAAAAATACTCGGAAAATTGCATACGTGTTTAGCGTTTGGGAAGGATCAAAAGAATCCCTCGTTGAAATTAATTGAAATTGAAAAGAAAAAAAATCGCTGTGCCAAAAATCGTTTAATTTTTGAAATTAGTAAATTTTGTTAGCCGGAGAAATGTATAATTAGTTCAATTCTTTGAAGTGACTGCGACACGATTAAAATTGGAATTACACTTGGAAAGCAACATTTCTCGTGCATCAATCTAATAATAACAGCAGTATTGCGTGCCCCGTGTCGTTCAATAAAACTGTTAGTCTCGGTTAACGTGGAATTAATTTTCAGCATGCCGCTGAAATAGAAAAGAAGCAGAACGAGACTGAAAACAAGAAACTGCTCGGCAGCGTGGTCTCCTACGGCAATGTCGTACAGGTGAGGAAGAGTGAATTCGTGTTTTGTTTTTTTTCTAATATTTTCCTATATTTTTACATTGTCCCCGTTATGCGAAAGTAAATCAATTTACCTTGCGCTGCACGCTTGAAAAGCGTCGGCTTTTGCTTTAGAACTCAAGGACAACACTCTTTTATGCAGAAGCTTCTCCGCTTTACCATTTCTGTACTAATGAAAATATTAAATAATACCGTTTGAATGAAACGACCTAATAATATCCCGTTTCTTTCCCTCTAACCCTTTCAACTTCTCAAGGTAGCATTTACAAAGACTAATTGCGATGCGGGTTATATTTTTTCTGACACCCAGGATTTATCGAGACACGGGCTCTCGTTATAAATAGAGCTGTATATTCTACGTGAAAAATTATTATGCTCAACTCGCCCTTTTCCTAATTTAAGTGATACATGGCCCCGCGAAGAATTACCATTTTTTCTATTCCCAAAAGAAAAATGTGTCCCTACAGAGCTGATATAAAATTTCATCCATTTTCATCCCGCTACGGTTTTGTTTTCCGTGCTCAATCTCAATTTAATTTTCGTCGAAAGAAAAACCCGTCTGAAAATCTCCATCTCCTACGTCTTAATTTCTCCTATTTAATTTCTCTCCTTTCTCGAGTGAATTACATTTTCGCATTATTATATCGCCACCGTTCACCGTTGAGAGAAAAACCTGCCAGGAAAAACACGATGTTAAATTCTTTTCTTCAAATTTCCGCGCTTAGCCTATTTTCTTCAAATTTGCATGCATTGTCCACGTCTCACCGCGTTGATTTTCTATTGAATGGAAACCTCGTCGAAGAAAAATGTCAACCCAAAATCTCCATCGTTTTTTTTTTTATTCTCCGTGTTCGACCTAGTTTTTCCAAACGCAAGCGTATCTTACACTCTCTGTTATTAATATCTTGATTATTAAATAAAAAATCCATCCACACGGTGTTACTGTAAAGTCTCAATCTTTCCGCAACTTCCTCTCTTTCGTTTCTCGCTTTTCAGCAACCTGCCGATATTTTCTTTTCTTTTCTCTTTTTTTTATGTTTCTGCGCGTTCCTCGATTTATCGCGAAAAAAAACGGCACGAAACGATAATTAGTCGCCAATTAACGGAATCGACTTCCTCTGCATCTGCGTCGCTCGAAGTTATCGGTGGGGGAGGAATCAAGATACGCGGTTACGATACTCCTAAACGTTGAATTTCATCGCGGGGACAAGACACTTGTCCCGTAATTGCGTGCTGTTTTAAGTGTATGATCGAATTATTAATCGCATCCGCGGTGCTTTTAGCGTCAACAACTAGGGGGGGAACAACGTTACGTAGACAAAGTGATGGTAGCTAAATGTATTATATACGGAGGCGAAATATCGTCTCATGGCGATACGAGCAAGTGTCTACGAACGCCATTAGACGTCTACTTAACGGGATGCAATAACGTGTAACACTAGATACTTTTTTTTTTTTTGGTCGATCTATCAAGCTACTTTATCTCTCTTATGTGCGGGAATTATGGCGAACTTGAAAGTTAACTTCACCAACCCAATGATTGACGCTCTGTCTTTTGTTTCAGCGTGCTTCGTGCTTCTTTTTCGTTCTCGTTTTCCCTTCTTTTTCTACGGATCGAACGATAATGCAATTTTGTTTTGATAGGCTCCTAATTACTGTAACTTCAGGCAGTGATAGAGTAAATTCTAATATGATTACATTTTAAGTTACAGTAGTTAAGAGAATTACATCGTTTGAAATATCTAATTATTGCAAATGATAATATTTTAAATTCTGGATAGCAGCAATACGTAATCTCATTCAGTGCTATTTCGTAAAGTTTTCAATTTCGAAATTTTTATAGTAAGCAAAAGTAGCTGCATTGAAAATTCTAAACAACAATTCTTGGCGTATTTGTCAAGATATTCTAAATAAATTTTAAACAACAGAATAGAAGATTCTAAACAATAATTATTGGGTATTATTTTAAAAATATAATATTAAAATTTTATTAGAATTCTTTATTTTATTAGAATTCTAAACAATAATTATTTTAAAAATATAATATTAAAATTTTATTAGAATACTTACCAAATGAATTCTAAATAATAATTATTAAAATGTTATTCTGAAAAATAAAATAATATAACAACAATAGTAACGATATTTCAAATTTACAAATCAAAGCACACCTTTTCTTCTAGCTGTTGCATCTGAAATCCAATAAATTCTTAACGTTGAACAAGAGCGTAGAAAATTCTAAACAATAATTATTGGGTATTATTTTAAAAATATAATATTAAAATTTTATTAGAATACTTATCAAATGAATTCTAAATAATAATTATTAAAATGTTATTTCGAAAAATAAAATAATATAACAATAATAGTAACGATATTTCAAATTTACAAATCAAAGCACACCTTTTCTTTTAGCTGTTGCATCTGAAATCCAATAAATTTCTAACGGTGAACAAGAGACTTCCGGCGCTCCTCGAGAAGAACGCGATGAGGGTGTACCTGGACGCAAACGGAAACGAGGGCTCTTGGCTGTACATAATGCCATTCTACAAACTTCGTAGCGACGGTGACAGCGTGGTCGTTGGCGACAAGGTGATTTTGGAACCGGTGAATGCTGGAAGACAAGGCCTGCACGTGGCCGCTAATTACGAATTGAGCGACAATCCTGGTTGCAAGGAGGTGAACGTAGTGAACGCGGCTACGTCTTGGAAAGTAACGTTATTTATGGAGCACAGGGAGAACCAGGAGGAGATTTTAAAAGGTGGAGATGTTGTCCGGTTGTTTCACGCGGAACAAGAGAAGTTTCTCACGATGGACGAATACAAGAAGAAGCAACACGTGTTTCTTAGGACCACCGGCAGGACCAGTGCCACTGCAGCTACGAGCAGCAAAGCTTTGTGGGAGGTTGAGGTAAGACAATAGTTGTTTGATTGGTACATTACGTGTTCAGAGGCGCAAGCGTTACAGTTCTTAGTGTAACTAAGTGCTTGTTGTTGGTACTTAACAAACTTCAATTGCTGCAGTGTGTCAAATTAATAAGGTAGAAAATTAATCAGTAATCTTGAATAATAACTGACCTTGCATTGTAATGATTGATTAATGGCGACCGAAAATTGCACTACTCTAACGAGAAATATAGAATATCTGTTGAAGGAAATACATTGTATTTGTCAACGATTCACTCTATATTATATTATATCGAGGAAGTTAGAATTTTATTGTTAAATTACTTTTATAATAATTCCACTTTTGTCGCTAATGATTTACAGGGTGCAGAAATATAGTAAATAATAGAGAATTATTTGTTATTGTATTATCGCATGGCCATCATTTTAATAATTCTATGTTTCTACAGGTCGTTCAACACGATCCTTGCAGAGGGGGAGCAGGTCACTGGAACTCCCTGTTCAGATTCAAACATTTAGCAACGGGACAATATTTGGCTGCAGAAATTGACACCGATGAACCACGTGAGACCACAAAAGGCAAGCGTGGTAAGATAGATATTTATGTGTAAAGTAGCATCGCCCGAGGAATCATCAGCGGACTGTATACACAAAATTGCTATATTTCCTTGCACGTTGTAATTATAGAAAAGCCTTGCGTAGTCATGTAATGAATGTTCACGACATACGTGTTTCATATCGCTCTATATAACATCGTCGTGATATAGATCGTGTGGTTTATAGATCCTCCTGGGCCAGTGTATAGATTAGTATCAGTGCCACACAGTAATGAAATAAGTTCCTTATTCGAGTTGGACCCAACTACGTTAACGAGAGGCGACAGTTTGGTTCCACAATCGTCGTTCGTCAGGTTACATCATATATGTACAAACACTTGGGTTCATTCGACCAGTGTACCAATCGATAAAGATGACGAAAAACCTGTTATGTCAAAGGTATTTTCAAATGAAGCTTAGATACACACTGATCATTTATTCATTCATTTTTTAATAAATCAATGGAATTTCGTGCTGAATATTCTCTGATTGTAATGACTCAAAATTAAGAGAATTTTGATTTGTTAAATTCTGTGAAATATGTAGCAACTCTAAATTAGCAGAATTTTGAGCGACATTTTTTATTTTCTGAATGTACAATAATTCCAAATTTTTCTGCACACGTACATTACAATCTTTTTAAAATACTACGTGCCTAAATTGAGATTATGTCGTAAGGTTGGCTGTGCAATCAATAAAGAAGATAAAGAGGCGTTTGCACTGAGGTCAGTATCGCCAGTTGAAGTGCGGGATCTGGATTTTGCGAATGACGCGTGTAAAGTATTAGCGTCGATTAGTGGTAAACTGGAGAAGGGTACGATCTCGCACAATGAAAGAAGAGCCGTGACCAGTTTATTGCAGGATATAGTGTATTTTATAGCCGGTTTAGAGAACGAGCAGAATAAATCGGAAGCTTTAGATTTAATTGTCACCAATGCTGTCAGAGATCGACAAAAGTTATTGCGAGAACAATACATACTTGGTCAATTATTTAAAATACTTCAGGTAAAGTTACCAAATATTGTTAGATATACTTCCCTTGTTAATTAAAATATTTTATTCAATATTTCTTCACTTTTCAAACTATATAATATTTGAAATTTATTGTGATTCTTATTTTGTGCGATATATCGAAATTGTACTATACAAGTTGCTTGCAAAATAATAATTAAAAGCATAATACAAAGAAAAATAATTAAATATAAATTTTTGTCAATCCCGAAATGATAGGGCATTTTAAGTAACAAGAGCAGTTATTAAATATTATAACTTTTAGGCAGGTAGTTCTCTTAAAGTTTTATTTGTAGGCTCCATTCTTAGAGTCTGCAGAAGGTGAGGGACCATTTCTTAGGATAGAAGAATTGAACGATCCACGACACGCGCCGTACAAATATATGTTTCGTTTGTGCTATCGAATACTTCGACTGTCTCAACAAGATTATCGGAAAAACCAAGTATAGTATATTTAGATGTGAGCTTGCTTTTCAATTACGCCGATGTAGGATGCATTGATTAATCTATCCCACATAATGCAGGAATATATCGCGAAGCACTTCGCTTTCATGCAAAAACAAATTGGATACGACATTTTGGCGGAAGACACTATCACTGCATTGTTACACAATAACAGAAAATTATTAGAGAAGCATATCACCGCAGCGGAAATTGAGACTTTCGTGGGACTTGTGAGGAAAAATATGCACAATTGGGAGTCTAGATTCCTGGATTATTTATCAGACTTATGTATTTCCAACAGAAAAGCGATTGCCGTGACGCAAGAATTAATTTGCAAAAGTGTATTAAGTGAAAAGAATAAAGATATACTTATAGAAACTAGGTAAGGTAGATTTAATTTGCAACAAATTACAGTAACAAGATTTAATTTATATCTAATGTACAACAATTCTCCTTAGAATGACGAAAACTCAGGTTGAAGTTGAAGAGTTGGATGAGAAACAGGAGAACGATGAACCACGGATCACTGTGATGGAAGAGTACGAAGTTTTTCTTGTATGCAATAATGGATCGGTTAGTATTGTTACATAAACGTACATTTAGTTTTATGTTCAAAGTTCCTAAAATGTTTAATAATCTACGTAGAAATCAATGTCTTTGAACGAGTTATCAAGAGGGGCGAAGATAGGCAATGTTCAAGACGCAGCAATATTGGATTATTACAGACATCAATTAAATCTCTTCAGTAATATGTGTCTGAATAGACAGTATTTGGCGCTAAATAATTTGTCACCACATTTGGACATTGGTCTTATACTTAAGTAAATACAACGCATTTCGTAACTACGATATAATTTATTTTTATACAAATTTATCATATATAAAAGTTTGTTCTCGTCAAATGTTTAGGTGTATGGAGGATGAGACAGTGCCGTATGAATTACGCGCCTCATTTTGTCGGCTTATGCTGCATCTTCACGTTGACAGAGATCCGCAGGAGCAAGTGACGCCGGTGAAATATGCTCGACTTTGGTCTGAAATTCCGTCGAAAATGAGCATCAACGAGTACGTAAGAATAACGTAGAATCACTCGCAATGTATATTTTGAGAAATTTGCGGAATTTATTGTCTGCTTTCAGTTACGATGCAAACAGGATGCGGGACCAAAATAAGGAAGGCGTACGTGCTAAGTTTAGCGCGACAATAATGTTTGTGGAAGATTATTTGTGTAATGTTGTGGCAAAAATGTGGTCTTTCGCCGATCAGGAACAGAACAAACTCACGTTCGAAGTAAGACGTTCGAAAGAATTCAATTCAACGTAATTTATATGCAAAATAAACACCATTGTTTTGATGTTGTTTCAATAATCTTTCAGGTCGTCAAACTGGCGCGCGATTTAATTTATTTCGGATTCTACAGTTTCTGTGATCTTTTGAGATTAACGAAAACATTACTCAGTATTTTGGATTGTATTTCAGAGAACGATGTAGCTGACGGAAAAATTCCAACTGGTGAAATTGATTGTAAGTGGAATGAAAGATTGTTCTTTATTTACCTGACCGCATAATTAACATGTCGCTTGGACGTAACATTCCTTGTACAGCATTATTACCTTCCGATAATTGGCTCCTTTCTGTACACACCATAGTATACCGTTGTATCTTCTCCTTCGACACTATGTAAACGTTTAATACAAAATAAACAATTTATATTTTTATTTAATTTTATCCTCCAATATTTCTATCCTTCAGCATAAATTAAATGATATATATTAATCAAACAAACAAACAAACAAGCAAACAAACAAACAAACACACACACACAAATGCACATATCTTAATATATGCTACATGTGTAATTAACTAACCAATGTTGGAAACTCTTAAAGCTGATTCTGTGGATTCTAAGGACATAGGTAATATATATATGTATAACTGTGAATTAATGACGACTTAAGTTTATTACTAATCTTAATTCTATTTGTTTCGCCCAGCAATTCCCTTCGATATTTTCCTTTTCATCATCACGTATTCGTAAATGTAAATATTTTATTAATGATAATTATGGTTCCAACGATATAGTCATTTTTGCTGTATATTAATTTCCAGTGCTTCGCTTGAAATTATTTTTCTTCAATTTTATATAAATTTTTATATGAATCTGCTCGGTAAATGAGGAACGGGTCTAAAACTGTTTGTAACATTTCATAGCGGAAGGTGGAGTGTTGAGATGTATCGGCGATATGGGCGCAGTAATGACGAGCTTAACACTGGGCCCAGCTGGCCAAGTACTGGCAGGAAGTTCATCACCTAGACCGAAGCCACTTTTGAAAAAAGAGTATCCTCTAGTAATGGACACGAAGCTAAAAATAATCGAAATTTTGCAATTCATACTCGACGTTCGACTGGACTATAGGATCTCTTGTTTATTGAGCATCTTCAAGCAAGAGTTCGACGAAACTGAAAGAGCTTCCGGTGACCTGAGCCTTGGCCAGAAAACTATCGATTTAGAATTAATAGGTACACAAGCAGAGGGTATATTCGGTAGCAGGTAATTCGCTATTTACATTTTTACAATTCGTTAACCAGATATCAAAATATTTCAATGAATTGTTCTATTTAGCGAGGAATGTGCAGCGTTGGATTTAGACGGCCAAGGTGGCAAAACATTTTTGCGTGTTTTACTTCACTTGGCCATGCACGATTATCCGCCGCTGGTTTCTGGAGCGTTACATTTGCTTTTTAGACACTTCAGCCAAAGACAAGAAGTCCTACAGGCGTTTAAACAAGTACGCCATCTGTGTAAAATTATCGTATTGTTTATTTAAGGAAGAAAAACGGGAAAGATTTATTAAATTATTGTAAACAGGTGCAACTTTTGGTTTCCGATAGTGACGTTGAATCTTATAAGCAAATAAAATCAGACTTGGATGTTTTGCGACAGTCGGTCGAGAAATCGGAGCTTTGGGTTTATAAATCTAAAGCGTCGGAAGAACATGGCAATAAGAAGAAGAAGAGTAAAGAGGAAGAAGACGATGGAGCTACCCCTCGGAAAGCTCCGCCTCAGTTGTCCACGTCGGATAAAAAAGGTTTCGATGACTGTTTTATATATGGGATTATTGAAGGGAAAACAGAAGAAGAGAACATAGAATGTAGGATAGAAGAATGTAGAAATGTAGAATATAGAAATATAGAAATTTAGGAATATAGAAACGCAATAACGCAAAAGTTATCTGTAATTGCAGGCTCTGCGATAGATCTAGACATTGGTCCGCCATTACACTCTGACCAAGCGGAGGAATATAAAAAGATACAACAGATCTTAATTCGAATGAACAAGTTATGCATTCAAACGATCGGTGGTCAAATAAAACCACGGAAACACGAGCAAAGACTTTTACGCAACGTTGGCGTGCACACGGTCGTTCTAGATTTGTTGCAAGTTCCGTTTGATACGAAAGAAGACGTCAGAATGAACGAGCTAATGCGACTAGCGCATGATTTCCTGCAGAACTTCTGTCTAGGAAATCAACAGAACCAAGTCCTTTTACATAAACAATTGGATTTGTTCTTGAATCCCGGTATACGCGAAGCTCAAACAGTATGTAGCATTTTCCAAGACAATTCGACTTTGTGCAATGAAGTAAGTGCTAAGGTGATACAGCATTTTGTGCATTGCATAGAAACTCATGGGAAACATGTGCAATATTTGAAATTCCTTCAAACGATAGTAAAAGCTGAGAATCAGTTTATTAGGAAGTGTCAGGAAATGGTGATGCAAGAAGTAAGTGATCCTTCGATTAATGGATATACTTTCAATCTTGAAACTCAGATTGTTTTTTTTCTTTTTCTAAATGTACAAATTAATTGTTCTTTTCGTAGTTGGTCCAAGCAGGTGAGGACGTTTTAGTTTTTTATAATGATCGGGCTTCTTTCAATCACTTTGTGGAAATGATGCGATCCGAACGACACCGGATGGACGAAAGTAGCCCACTCAAGTGAGCATTTAAGAAATATAATAACGTAACAAATTATACTACTATATCTTATATAGTAGTATACTATTATTATACTATTATTATATATATATATATATATATATATATATATATATTTTAGGTACCACGTAGAATTAGTTAAATTATTAGCTTGTTGTACAATGGGCAAAAACGTTAATACAGAAATTAAATGCCACAGTCTTTTGCCACTAGATGATATTGTTGTTATGGTGTCCCATCCAGATTGTATACCAGAAGTAAGTTTATCCATAAATATTTTTAATAAAATTTTATTTTAAACGTTGAATATTTTTTTCATAGGTGAAAGAAGCGTACATCAATTTTCTGAATCATTGTTACATTGACACGGAAGTCGAAATGAAAGAAATATACACGTCGAATCACATGTGGTCGTTGTTCGAAAAGTCTTTCATAGTAGATATGGGAATTATAGCAACAGCCACGCACGATCGTGGTCACGCTGATATAGCGCTGGAAAATTATGTGACAGGTTGCCTAATGAATATCATTACAACGTTCTTTAGCAGTCCATTTTCAGATCAAAGTACTACAGTACAGGTATTGTATTCGTCTACTTTAATAATTTTAAACTGAACTTTTTGATTTTCGTCATTTCTCGATACTGTATCTCTAAATATAATTCCAACAAGATAATTTAATTGGCATTAATGTTACATTCAAAGAAATTATGTATCTTTGTTATTTAGAAAATTGTTACACGAATTTTCAAACTAACATTGATATTTATTTGATAGCACCTTAATCTCTTCAGCACAATAATTTAACGATATAAGGAATTAACAAGCAATAGGAATTACTTTTTATTACACATTTCTATGTATTTTTAATAACAGCACAAAATTATCATTTCATTTTTTCAGACTATGTTGCCCTTTGTCATTTTATTTTTACGTGAACAAAAGTTTATATTTTTATATTAAATCTCAGATTGTACAGTCAATATTTTAATTCTTCCAACTATTTGCACAACGAGATATTATACACAAATTGATAAAACATCGATGCTTTCCAATATTTCCATCGTATTTATACAAGTATGGTTTAATTAATTTTCAGTGTATTTAGATACTTTAAATTAAATGTTTATTATGTTTCATTACTTAACTCCAGTTCGTCATAATGGAGGTAATTTTTCCAAAGCGATACAGAATTGCTAGAACTAATGCAGTAATTTAAATCTCAAAGATTTGCATCATAGTAAATGACAAGCATATAATTTGTACTACGTAAAAAGTATCTCTAGTCTAAGAAAATTGAACTTTCGAGTATATATTTACAATACAAGTGCAATGAAATGTACAGGCCTTGTAATATACATAGTTAATGTTACAATGTAATTATGTGCAAAATTCTGTGCAATCACTCTGTCATACAATTTATCCGATAATTTCTTGCTTTGCATGACAAACATATTAATTTAGGTTTATTTAGAAAAGCCAAGTACATATCACAAACATGTGAGAGCAGTATTCATTTCTATAACTTGATTTGTTTTTTATTTAATGCTTCATTGATATATATATTCCTTTCTTTATTTTATATTTTTTATAATTTTGGTATACTTGTTTGCTTATCCTGGTACGCCAGAATAATATAAGTCAATAACCACGGTGGTAATATAATTTTTGATGTGTGCTTGGTAATTGGTGATTGCATCAGCGGCATGTTCTGTGTTTTTGGCATGCAACACCTGGCCTTCTTTGACTCATCAACATTGGTTTACTGGGTCTGGGTGCTGGGTCTATATGGTGGTGGGTTGATTTACTAATAGAAACATCTCCACGAGGCTAGACTTTATTGGAGCATCAAGGAAAGTGACCGGATTACTGATACTAATGTCACTGGCTGTGTGAGTATCAAAATTAAAAGAAACATGCTCAGTCAATTTACAAGCAATTGTAAATACACTTGCAATACTAATACCGATACAGTGTGATTTGGTGATTAGGATTAATATTTAATACGAAGGAAATCATTTCTTGTTGTACATATACATATATCGTTCGCATAATAAGGAGTTGATAACGAATTGATGAGAAATCTTATTATGCGTAAACACTTTTAATGTAAATACATGTATTTCTTTGTAAATGAGTAACAGCACGCATCAAGGAAAATTGAAAAATACAAAAGTGTGTTTCGTCGATGTTACACGATGGTTTTCAAATTCCTAGATTTCGATGTTGTAAATAGAACTTTGCTTCTGGACAATTGTACTAACACATTCACTGTCTTTGACGAGCGAGCTTGCCGTACAAATTCTTCCAAGTACTAACCACAAGTTTTTTTATTTTATTTGGAGTACTCTTCTACATCTATCCTTTTGCATTTCATGCAGCATGAATCTCTGGTTTAACATATTATATGGAACTGGTTTCTTTATTGGAGCTTGGCAATGAGTGTGTTATATACGAGAAATAATTCAAATAATAAGAATAATAATTTTACTATATTTACGAATATATAATGAATGCATTAATTCTATATATTTGGATCTTTAATAATTGAAAGACGCTTCAAGATATTATTTAGACGAAAATTTTAACATAAAACTCTCATGTCACATGTATATATATATATTTTTTTGTACGTGTGTATATTCAACATTGACAATATTAAAAGGTGTTAAACTTCTCTTTTTAAAACAGACACGACAACCTATATTCGTTCAGTTGCTTCATGCGGCTTTTAAAGTCTCGCAATGCCCGTGGTTAAACGCTGGTCAAAGATTTAATGTTGAGAATTGCATACGAACGTTGTCAGACGTAGGTAAGCTCGTTTAAATTACTACAAACATCAATTACCCCTGCATTCATTGTATAATAGTGGAAACTATTGTTTATTTAAACTATCAGCTAAAGGGAGAGGTATAGCCATTCCAACAGATTTGGAAAGCCAAGTTGCTTCTATGTTCAATAAGGCAGCGATGCTTAGTAGGCAGACGAGCAAATGGCTTCAAGCTGCTAAACAACCAAAGATAGAACGTACACAGAGTCAGGTAATTTCAATGAAAACAAAGACAAAGAAAACAGAGCAATTGTTTGATATTTTTTGCTAATTTCAATAATAAACGTTAAACGTTTGCAATCGATATATAATTGATATGATGTTTGGATATATAGAGTGACTTATTTTGTGAGGAAGATACTTGTGAGAAGGATCAGGTAAAAAGTCACTCGTAAAAGCCTGATAGTTTATTTAGCTCACTACATCTAGAGTGCCTTAGCGTAGTATAACATTAGCGAAGACTTTATTTAGTTATTGTAAGTAGCGTAAAATTACGAACGAGCTGGGTATGTACATAAAATAGAGAGGCAGGGATTAATTGCATTATAGAAAAGAAATAACTCTGTCTACTGTGTAATTACCACGGAAACGATGTATTTTTATTTAGCTAATGCGTTTGGATCGAAGTATCATAGAAGGTTTACAAGACATAGTATCGTTGTTGGAAGAACAATTGAAACCACTAGTTCAGTCAGAATTATCTTTGTTAGTGGACATACTCTATCGACCAGAATTACTCTTCCCAGCAGCGACTGACGCTCGTAAACGATGCGAAAATGGCGGCTTTATCAAAAGGTAAATCACTTTCTGCGGTGAATATATGTATACATATCTCGATATATTTCAATTTTTGATGATTCTTCATCTTTCATTCAGATTAATCAAACATACCGAAAAGTTACTCGAGGAGAAGGAAGAGAAGTTGTGCGTGAAGGTGTTGAGAACTCTCAGAGAGATGATGGCCATCGACCCTGAATACGGGGAGAAGGTGAGTTTTACGATATCATCTACTCTGCATGCAGTTACAAGAATCATATCTACTATACGGGAAAAGAGTCACAGATATTATGGAAAAGGGCATTCAGTTGTTTCTGACAAAAAAAAAAAAAGCAAAAGCAAAACGTTGTTGACATTAATTAGCGGTGACAAATCCTTCAGGCATGCTTTCTGCGTACGCTAGCTAGCTTGGTATTCCAACGATCGACATTTTGGAATGTAATAGCGATCGATGTCATTAGATATATGTAAACAAGCTCTCGGCGAATCGTTTCTTTATTTATTTGGAGCTTACAAACGCAACGAGTTCAATTGCATGCGCAAATTTTGGTAGATGATCTTTTGGCCACGCGAATATACACAGCAGTAAAACTTGTACGCGAAAAGCACAGCTATCGGCGAAGGCGATTCATTTTGCAAACTGCTTCTTTCATCGAAATAATAAACAACGTTGAGCTCCAACATTGACCGCTCGTTAGAGAAGGGGACAGATTTCGAGAACATCATTTTCGGAGCATGCCGTTTTCAATTGGGATTTGCTACCGTTAATTAGCACCGCACCTCGACCGATTGAACATGTTACCGTTCACCGAGTTCTGGTTGAAACCTAAATTTGCGAAAATTTTGTGTCTCAATGTCCACTCGTTCGTTACATGTTTGCCGAAAAGCTAAATGCCCATATGTTTCACGGCACATTTCTTAGATGATCAGCATATACACGACTGACAGTTTTTTTTTAGTTGACATTAAAGAAAAAAAAAAAAAAAAAAAAAAAAAGAAACAGAAATCCATGCGAACGAGATACAGCGCAATAAGCTTCGCGAATAAGCTGCAATGATTTAAAAATTAAACAAGTGTTCGGGTGAGTAGGTTTCGTAGAATAGATATGTAGGTAAAGATGTTTTCATGCTGCAAACGAAGAGCGAGGGTGCTTTGGAAGAAGAAGAAACAGAGCAGAAGGCCGAGTCACAAGTTGGAACAGACTCTGTCGATGAGTCTGAGACGCGTCATATGACTCAGCAAGAGCGGGTAAAAATTAAAGTAGATAAGAACGGTAATTTGTGGGCACAACGTATATAAATTGGCAATATGAATTTGATTTTAACGAGAGTTTATCTCACCATCACTCTATCGTTATTTATTATATATATATATACATATATATTTATACAAGTCTTGATATTGAGTAGTCTTTCTTCTATTTTTTCTTTCACTTTTTTTTTTCTTTCGGTCTTTCTTATTAATCATTATATACACGCATAGGGCATCCCGCTGATGAACAAGAGATTTCTGATCTACCGATGTACTTTAACATTGAAATCACAACTATTTCTATAGTTTTCTTTAGTAGCTGCTTGCTAATACAAGCTACGTACGATATATACTTCAATTCAATTTGCTCAAGTACAAAATACAATGTACGTTGTGTAGGTAACCTTGTATGCATGTGCTTGACTAACTTTATTACGTATATACACTTTGATTCATTTTTCTACTCCATCTTCTTATTCCAGCATTAATTTCTTTCTTTCTCTCGATGACTGAAACGTATATAGCGTATATAGCGTAGGTATGTGATCTCGTGTACGAGGAACAATTATGATTTACGATACGAGATATCGCGACTATGTCGATTTACTTGAACATAAGTAATTGGATTGATAAACAAATGTTTATTTCGTATAAGTTGAACGATTTCAACTTATCGTGAATCAAAATTCCTGAGAGGCTTCAGAGTACGATCCTTTTTTACTACGTAGTGTGAAATATCTTTCCAAATACATTCCAGTATGGGCATAGAGTTTAGAAATAGAAACGATAAGAAAGTACAGTATATGTACATAGTATTTTTTACCACGGATAGAGTGTACCAATACGTCTATAGATTTTTTTACTATTTTTACCGCAAGCAACACATGTATTCGATGGCATGAGAGCAACGACGTAGAACGTAGAAAATCAGATTGTATCTTGAACATAGAATATAGAGTCAAGTGAATTAATTAATAAGAACGCTAGAAATTAACAAATTAATACATGTATATACATATAGTACGTCTACATATACTGTATGTCAAGCATTTAATTCTATTTCGCTATCTCCCCGTGTTTGGTACACTGGAACGTCCACTGAATGTACGACATTTTGAATTTTATGTGTGTGACACCTGTCCTGAGAAATTTCCGATCGAAATCACACGAATGTTTGCTATTGTGCATTTTCCAAGGACATTACGACGACGTATCTTCTTACACTTTCTATTTTCAAACACACGCATTGCAAAACTACATGTAAAATTTTCACTTTTGAAAATTTATCAATGTACAGAGAGCTGTACAAGTATCTATTCTTACTCTGAAGCACAAACTAATGTACATACACATCGATTTAATTATTTTTAGTACGAAATCAATATATACATATATATATATATATATATATGTACAATTATTGATATTTTCATGATATATGACGAACATTGCACCGGTACTCCCTTTAAAATGTATTCAACTTTTTTTTTTTTTCTATTATTATTATGCACGATGTATTGGTACATCTCGAGCGATACAAATTTATTTCATCGACACCAATGTGTTTCTCCTTTCCTTTTTCCCAGGGAGATGTACTGAGAAACAATCTCCTGGTTCGTTACTTCGGAAAGTCTTTTATACAGAAACCAGAAAACGTGGAAATTGGTGTGTCGCACACTGCTCCAGTTACCCATGGACCAGGGGGTATAAACAAAATTTTTGAAAAACGATATTTTTGCTAACACAGCAAAAATAGAAACGGTTAATTTTATATAAGCAATTTTGTTTTTGCATAGCTAAATTGTTGAGCCGGGCAGGACGAACGTTGCACGAGATTCAAAGTCATCTGGATCGTGAGGGTGCCTCAGATTTGGTGGTGGAGTTGGTGATCAAAAGCGTTCACTCGCCGAGTATATTCGTGGAAGCAATAGAACTTGGTATCGCGTTGTTGGAAGGAGGAAATCCGATTATACAGAAAAGTGTGTTCAATAAATTGATGGGTGGTGACTTGAGTCAATCATTTTTCAAGGTATATTTATACTTGGACGATTGACAATTCTTTAATTGAAACGATTGAGATTCGAATTTTTTTTCGAGATTATACACTGTTTAAACTGTATTTAATTCAAAATACACTATTGAAACTACGTACTTCGATATTACACAAATTAAACTGGCTTAGAGTAAAAATTCCAATCTGTCGCGCAGGTGTTTTACGACAAAATGAAAGACGCTCAGCAAGAAATAAAATCCACGGTCACGGTGAACACGTCCGACATAGCAGCGAAAGCTCACGAAGACAAGGAGCAGAGTAAAGAAATAGAGAAGATATCAAAGAAGCGTGCATCAGGTATGATAGAGGGGGATTCCAATTATTTTCATTTATATTATGCTTACGTTGACCTCTTTTTTTTCACACAGGAAAACCTAACGGAATAGTGATAACAGATGAATTACGAGAGGAATTAAATCAAGCCGCGTCTTCCACCGTGCAGGCGTACGCGAACGTACGTAATCTTGCTTCTGGCGAAGATGCAACGAACAACGCAGCTCTGGGAAGCGCGTTGGAAGATATGATAGCAGAGAAATTGGAGAGGCATCGCACTGGTGGAACTGGTAATGAAAGGGACGAGGGACAATTGAGCGGGAAAGTTCTGGTGATGCAACCGATTTTACGTTTTCTGCAGTTGTTGTGCGAAAATCACAATCGCGACTTGCAGGTGATTCTTTGATTTTTAACTATTGGAGTATTGACAGTTTAATGTTTTCTTCTAATATCACAATTAGACTGTGGATATTTGTGCGTATTTGTAAGAGATTAAAATTATTGCAAAAATACATGGATCGAGTATAAAATATACTTGGCAGATAAAACAGATTTAAATCTCTCCATAGATTTCATTTCTAATCGTGGCGGATATTTGCAAGAGTTATATTTGAAAATATCTTTTTACTTTTGTAGAATTTCCTACGTAATCAGAATAACAAGACGAACTTTAATCTGGTATCTGAGACCCTCATGTTTTTGGACTGCATTTGTGGTTCGACAACTGGTGGACTAGGATTGCTAGGATTGTATATAAACGAACAGAACGTTGCGTTAATCAATCAGACTTTGGAAACGTTGACGGAGTATTGTCAGGGACCATGCCACGATAATCAGAATTGTATCGCGACGCACGAGTCTAACGGATTGGACATAATCACAGCCTTGATTTTGAACGATATCAATCCACTGGGAAAGACTAGAATGGACCTAGTTTTGGAGTTAAAAAATAACGCTAGCAAACTGTTGCTTGCTATAATGGAAAGTAGAGGTGATAGCGAAAATGCGGAGAGAATTATGTACAATATGAATCCGAAGCAGTTAGTCGATGTTGCGTGTCGTGCATTCCATCAAGAATCATTGGACGATGACGGTGACGTGGATGACTCGTCCACAGATGGTGAAGAAGGAGTGTCACCCAAAGAGGTAATGAAAAACATAATGTAAATATTATAATTTCAATTTTAATTTCAACTTTGATTTTATCAATTTTACAAGTATTTTTATTATTGCAATATAAGTAATTGTTCTTTTAGGTCGGGCATAACATTTATATTTTGTGCCACCAATTGGCACAACACAACAAAGAATTAGCATCGATGTTGAAACCATCCGAGCAGAATAACGCGGATCCAAAAATTAACAAGGCGTTGCAATATTACGCGACTCACACAGCTCAAATTGAGGTACAACGTTTGTACTTATATGTACATAATTGTTTACTGTTTAAAACCCATGATTTGTTTTAGATTGTTAGACACGACAGAACGCTGGAACAAATTGTATTTCCAATTCCTGAAATTTGCGAGCTGATCACCCTGGACACAAAGATCAAAGTATTAAACACCACAGAACGTGACGATCAAGGCTCGAAAGTTTCCGATTTCTTCGAAAGGACTGAAGACATGTTTAACGAAATGAAATGGCAGAAGAAACTCAGAGGTGCGACACTTCAAAATTATTCCGACTCAGTTACAGTGATTTCCGTTCGTAATAATTTATCTCGGCGTACTTTTGCAAACTTTTCAGGACAACCAGTACTATTTTGGATGAGCAGCTACATGTCACTTTGGAGTAATATCTTATTCAATTGCGCAGTACTCATAAACCTCATCGTAGCTTTCTTCTATCCGTTTGTAGATTCTGTGCCTAGTAAGCGTACACATATCTTCTTTAACTGAGACAGTCTTTCATCTTTCAGAGTAAAAATTATTGAAATAACTCTTATCTTGGTTACTCTAGAGTTAAGTTCGCACTTGTCTGCTCTTATCTGGACGGTGATGCTTTCGTCAGCTATTATTGTCATTACCTTACCCCGAGAATCTGGCATACGAACGCTCGTGGCTTCAACGATATTACGATTGATCTTTTCCATAGGACCAGAGCCAACGTTATGGTTACTTGGCTTTCTTACGGTAAATTGAAACGAATGGCACATTAAAAAAAAAAAAAAAAAAAACAAAGTCTATCCTCGTAATCTGAAACGTGATTCTGTATGATCGATGTATTTTTCCAGGTTGTATTAAAAGTTGTACATCTCATAAGTATTATAGGTAATCAGGGCACTTTGACAAAGAGCTTAGAGCAAATAGTGACGAACGTTGAAATTTTGTATCATATGTCGTATCTTATATTTTGCGTTCTCGGCATTTGTATGCATCCATTTTTCTACTCGGTTTTAGTACGTATCGATCTATTAAAGCAGATTTTCTGCTTAGAGTAGAATGAGATATTAAATTCTCTATTTTTCCAGCTGTTCGACGTAGTGTATCGGGAAGAAACGTTGCTCAATGTAATAAGATCTGTCACGAGGAACGGAAGATCCATCATACTTACCGCTGTACTGGCGTTGATTCTAGTGTACATGTTCTCTATTATCGGTTTCATGTTTTTCAAAGACGACTTTCTCGTGACAGTTGACGAGGAGATCATGTGTACGTATTCTAATATTATATTTTATAATTGTGCTTTTAATAGGAGAAGAATATCGATTTTTTTCACGTACATTAATTATAGCATCATACACGGACGGGGGAACAGGTACTTGTAACGTTGCTGATAATGAAAAATGCGAAGCAACGGAAACTGTATCCCGATATATTCGTGAAGGTATGTCTTTTTTAGTATAAAATAAGAATATTTTTGTAAGAATGTAATTGCCCGTAATTGCAATGATATTTTTATTACACAGCGAAGGAGAAAATAATTAAACGTTGTATTCGCGATATATTCGCGATGGTATTTCTCGTTTGGTATAAAATAAGAATGAAATAAGGATTTCTGTAAGAATGTAATCGCAATAATGTTTTTATTGTACAGTGAATGAAAAAGACAGCGAGGCGGAGGTAATTAACGTTGGCGGAGAACTGAAGGAACGAGCATGCGATTCTCTGGTTATGTGCATTGTTACGACCTTGAATCAAGGTTTAAGAAACGGTGGCGGTATTGGTGATATTCTACGGGCACCATCTAGCACTGTAAGTACAAAAAAAGCAGCGAAAAAGAAAAAAAAAAAAAAAGAAACGCCATTGTTAACGTCGATGTTAATTGCGTTGCAGGAACCTCTGTTCGTTGCCAGAGTTGTTTATGATTTACTGTTCTTCTTCATCGTGATAATTATCGTTCTGAATCTTATCTTCGGTGTCATCATCGATACGTTTGCCGACCTCAGATCAGAAAAACAGCAAAAGGAATTGATTTTGAAGAACACTTGCTTCATTTGCGGTAAATTTCTACATTGCGTTTATTTAATTTATTTGTACATCCTTACTTTACTTCATGTTGCATGTTATTTATAATATTTTGTTCACAGGGCTGAACAGATCATCCTTCGATAACAAAACCGTTTCGTTCGAGGAACACGTGAAGCACGAGCATAACATGTGGCATTACTTGTACTTCATTGTCCTGGTGAAAGTGAAAGACCCAACGGAATTCACGGGGCCAGAATCTTACGTGTATGCGATGGTGAAGGTAATAGTCCATAGAGCTTCAAAAAATTGAATCGTGCTTAAACTTTTAAGCTCTGTGTACTTTTTACAGGACCGAAATCTTGATTGGTTCCCGAGATTGAGGGCCAAATCGTTGGCAGCAGATGAGGGAGAGGGGGAACAAGTAGAATTAAGAAGTTTGCAATCTCAGTTAGAGTCCACGCAACAGTTAGTGAAGTGTTTGTCTCAGCAACTTACCGAGCTTCGGGATCAAGTGAGTTATTTTTATTCGGGATATTTTCGACAATAATATCGAATTTTTGTGTCGACTACTGTTGGGTTATTATTTGAATATTATATCTTTATTTAAATATTAATTTAAATTAAAAGATATAAAATGATATGGGGTATTATTTGAATATTGTATCTTTATTTAAATATTAATTTAAATAAAGATATAAAATAATATTGGGTATTATTTGAATATTATACTTTTATTTAAATATTAATTTAATTTGGATGTTAATGCAATCTAAATATTTGGATATTACATTGAAGAACATGACTATACCAGTGACAATGACGATGACTTCAATCCTCAAAATAATGATAGATCTAGTTTTCTTTAATGTTTTCATACACGTTTGAATTTTTACAATTTTCGAGGAAAAAGCATCCTCAAAGTGACCGTTAGAATAGGAGCTTCACGTTTTAAAATGAGATTTTTCCCTACGAAGTTATATCAGTTTAAGTCATTGACAATTATCATTGGTTACAGTTATGTTTTTCACTGTATTTTATGTTGTTATTAAATTTATATTTTCCACTTTTTTTAATCAGATGACGGAGCAACGAAAGCAGAAACAGCGGCTAGGCCTTTTGAATTCTGCATCCGCGTTTATACACAACGTGCCAACGTAAATCTAACAATAAGATAAGCGTACTTCGGAGAAATCTCGTTTCCAATCACGCAGGAATCTCAATTTGATAATCTTACTACTGAATGATATTTAATGCGTAAGTTTATGTGTTCTTAAGAAGCATTTAAAGACACAGGCAAGTACTGAGAGAGTAACACGTAGCATTTGTACGGTTTTGTTCCTAATTTTGAAGAAAGTCATCTACGTAGCGTAATAATGAAACTCGAGTATATTAAGAATAACGTTTAATTTCGTTGCTTTCGAACAAGCGAAAAAAAAAAAGAAAAGAAAATATTTAATACGCGATGAGTTACACATCGGTGAAACAAATTGGAACACTTTACGTCTTAATGTTAAACTGTCTTTCAACTGTCAAGTCAATTTCATTTCATGCAGTTTCCACGGGGACCGTGTTACTTAAAAGCGATCGTGAAGAACTTGGTCATCAAACAGAATAGTGTCATGATCATTTTATATCGTTACACGCATAAGTAGCCAAAGGGACGTATCGAAGTGTATTGCTGTAAAGTGAGCATATCTAAAAATTCTTATCGACAAAGATTTTAGTATTTCAACGGCTTGTTTAAAACGAGTCTCAGAGAACGTTGATGTTTCGCAATCCATAAAATGGATGTATATGTAAAATAACCGTCTGATTGATTTTATAGATTAACAGATAAGTTTCTCGGTTGTGTTTATAGATGTTTAAGTTTGTAAGATAGAGGGACACCCCTTTCCAACTTGCTTGTTGTATTTACAAGAGTCGTGCGCGGTGATAATTTCAAGGAGGACCATATCCTGAGTTCCCTGACTCTTGCATTGTTATTCGAAACGCACAGATTTGTAAGTGTTACGCGCGCAGAGAAATATTTTGACGAAACGACTCGTTTCTTTTTGAGACGCGCATACTGTGAGAGTTATATTCAAGATATCGTATCATTCGCGAGGGAGGCCGTGTGACAAATTTCTAAACCTAGATAGATGTTACCTCGTTACCTTGAATGAATTCATGAAGCAATAGAAAGCAGGGGGCAGGATGATCGTTTGGGAAACTCCGATGCTTGTCTATTTTTCACGATTTTGGTGAGCACACGATAGGGCAGAGCGTGCAGAAATTATGGATACTCGATCGTGGCAATTGTTTCGGACGATCATCGTGCGACGATAAGATTTTCATGCGGATTGCTCTTTTAATATTTGTAGGGAATCAATGTCAATAAATATATCGTTGTTTAGTTTCGAACGGATAGATGTATAAATTAAGATAATTGTTGTATCTAAAGTATGTTGAAATCTATAGAAATTGTTATACTATGCACTCACGGAGGATCGTGTGCAATGTCGAGTTTATCGTTTCGTTGAAATGTTTATTTCTTCCGCTAGCAGGTCCAACTTTCAACTCTCGGACGATATCCAACGTCCCTGTTTATATAAACGTTTATACGTGTATGTATACTAATATATCGTACGTTGATCATTTTCCTTTTTTTTTTTTAAATAGCGAGATTAGATGTACTGTATATACGGATCAATTTTATTGGATGTTTGCCACACTCTGTGTAAAATCGTACGTGTTGAGAGTACAATTTGCGAAGCAACAACTCGAAAAATATCGTTTCTGTTTGTGCCAATCTTATTGGGATATTAGCGAATTGTTATTTAAGACTATTCACCTTGCATCGAAGAGACTAAAGTAAACCGCAGACCGTGTTATCCATGTAGATGCACATGTTTCTCATCTTTCGACCGTAGGATGTATAAATATGTATGTAGATTGTATTAAAACTTGTATGTGAATAAATCGTCCTTTTTTTATCAAATCGACCCTAAAGATTTAATCAATCTTTGGCGTGTGGTTGAACGAGATTTGGAGGAGAGAGGAGTTGGATGAGTTTGTTAGCTAATTCGACACTCTGACTCGTCATTCGTTAAAAGGATAATCCAATTTTGCTAATTTTGGAATTGTGCGACTCTTCGCAGGTCACCGATGAATTTTATACTATCGATCGAATGTAAGTTTTCCGACGTCGAGAAAAATTTGTATTACGTCAGATGAAAATTTAATTTCGCTCGTCAGTTTCAATTACTGATATTTCTAACATTGCACAGACGAATCGAGTCCAAAGATTCACTAGCCCGGGGCAAACATTCAGGTGAGAAAAAAAGAAAAAAATCACAAGCACGCGTGGTTTCTGTTTTTATTTTATTCGTACTTTATATGAAACAATTGACTATTTATTGTGACTTAAATATACGCGACTAGTACATATATGTAACATGTATCTTTTTCCTCGTAGGTTTAGACTTGTGCCTTGTGCAAAACCGGTAACACTCATTTGAAGGAACAGATCGCATTACAATCGTTGTGACGACGATGATCGAGTAATCGTAGAAATGAACGGATCACTCGTAATTTCATTCGTTTCTCTTGATTTTTTTTTCGTTTAACGACTTCACCTCGCGAATTCACCGCGAACCGAACAAACGGAATTCTCGAGACGAGAAACGATTCACCGATTTCGAACACAAGTCACTTTAAATCACATGCCACTGCTTCCTGGCCGACGTTAATTACACTTATTAAAACGACGTGCGTCTCTTTCTTTTTTCCCCCATATAATAATACGTCACTCCTCTACTTTTCTCTTTTTCTTTTTCTTTTTTTTTTTTTCTTTTTTATTTTAGTAAAACGTCGATTAATTACACTTTGACTTTCATCTCTGTTTCGACGAGGTTGCAGAAAAGAGACTATTTCGAGTATTTCTTCTTCTATCCGACGATAGCTTGTTCGTTTATTATACAAATCTTAACATCAACGTTAGACTGCTTACCCTCTGTATTAATTAATCGCATCGATCATTACCAGCCTTCCAATAATGTGCATATTTAATCGCAACTCTGATAAAATTTCAGTCTTTCTACGCGCTAATGCGAACGAAGTCTCAAAAATTTCCAAATTATTTCACGCGTGAACAGTGAACGCGTTTCTCCGTTATTCGTTCGCGAAAATCTCGACGAGGGATCGTTTAACTATACATATTTATTCGAACGCAATGAACGAAAGCTCGAAATGTTACCGAATGAATACATATATATATATAGATATATATTAAGTTTAATTGATAACGTCGAAGGTTCGTAATGATTCGACGAATCTCATAAAACACGGGACTTGTTTGTCGCGATTTTATTTAGATGTTTCAACAGGCATTAAAATCTCTCTGGTATCCGTTTCGCCGTGAAACAATGCAGTCTGCGCTATCGGTTGAGTATAAAAGGACATACGCGAAATAAATAACAGAATTTGCTGCGCCACACAGTCATAAACAGATTGTTATTTAGTATGTGGCACGCGAAATAAAGAGCACCGTTTCTGTACAAACAACGACAGCAACGTGGGCGACGCTGTGAGAACTTATGAGAATAGATGGAAACATTTTTCCGCAACGTTAGATGGTTTCTTTTCTTCAAATTCAATCAGCCCTGTCTCGTTTCATATCTTCTCCCATTTCATCGATAAATATATCAAACATTCACGTTCTAGTCCTTATTTCCGGTTTAATCTAACAATCAGTCGCGTTTCCGGAAGCAGGTCGAAACAACTTCAGTTGCGAAACGTTCGTTCGGAAAATTTTTCTCGCTTGTTATCATAGCTTTCGCTGACCAACTCGTCTCTTTTTCTTTATTGATCGAAGAATGGCAGAAAATTTCGACGAACTTCCGGAAGAACCCGTTAACAGTTACTCGAAACAGTGCCGCGGGCACTCGAAGCTCGTTCGTTAAAATACAATCTGTCTCCGTTTGCTTTGGGCTCGCGCCATATCTCACGATAAATCGTAATTTACAATAACGTCGTGGCGTTCTTAGGCGTAATAATTTCGCGATACTCTGTACAAATTCTAATCCTAACTCTATCCACGTATGTACAAGAACCTAGAATTATGTATAGAACCTTCCTCCTCTTACACGTTTACTTTGGCATTTTTACGTGTGAGTTTGATGTCACGTGGTTTCTCGCTAACTTCAAATCCGTGCATCGCGTATTTCAACCCCCCCTCCCCTCCCCCCGGTTTGTCTCTTCTCGTTACGTTTATACTCGCTAGATATTTATATTTATACGCGTTGGCAGGATGTGACGCTCGGGAAGAAACGTTTTCCTCCTCTTAATTCCGCAGAAGCTTTTTGAAGGATCTCGAATCTTTAAAAGAGTCCTCTGGTGGCTTTAAAATTTCGAAATCTACCCAAACACCTGCTACATGAAATGCAGAAAATACCGAAGACATAAGAAGTAAATACGGATTAAACTAAAACACCGCTCTAATCTGCCAGAAACGACCAAAAAACGTTATCAACTACCTGGAGGAGACCCAACTACTAGACCGGATATAAAGAGAAAATTCCAGCACGTCGCTAAAGACCACGTATAGTCGATGCGACTCTAAACCTCCATATATATATATATAAAAAGAAATTTCGAAATCTCGAGACGAGTCCTGGTGATTCTAAAACAACTTGAAGAAGAGACTCGAGAGATACGATCTCGTACGTTTCTTTGTGAACGTCTCACCCTGTATATAGATTTATGTATACGTATGTATATGTATGTATAATATGTACATGCTCTATTAGACTCTTACAGTTAAAACGAGTGGTATACACCGAGTGATTTGTAGTATATATATTTATATATATATATAATATATCTCTTTTTCTCTCTGTTTAATTTATTTTATATAATTCGACTAGAGCGTTGAATTCCAAAATTCGATTCTCGTTCTTTGCCAATTATCGTCTCCGTCCGGCTGTGCGTCAATTTTGTCCAATGAAATTTCAAGTGTGCGACTGCGTTAGCATCAGTACATTACGCTAAAACATCGGCGATGAAAAAATACCTTGGAGAATTTGGGCTACGTCGTTTTGGAATTCCCGTGTCCTTCGATTAGTGTTCGATGCTCTTGTCTCGCGCGAAATTAATCGAAATTAATTACGCGTTCTGTTACTCTGCCGTTTGTTCTGTGTCGATGAGTTCCCCATTCGCAATAAACTTTCACGAATCAATTGTTGAACGTTACCAACCAAAGTGACTCGAGGAAACGCGTTTCATTTGGTCGGTAATTATTTTCAAACAATATCCGTCCAATGTAAATACGCACGGCTCTCGCAGTAATTTCGTGGCAAACTGATATCAATATTTCATCGGAAATACGCTTCGAGAACTGGATGGTTGAGTTTTAAACTTTCAAATCTCAAGGAACTAACGTGAAACCATTATGACCATTAATTTACGGGATCGTCATTTCCGCTCTTTAAACACTTTGCTTAGTTTCTTAATTCTTCAGGGATCACTCAAGGATCTGATTTTGACGATTTAGATTTTTTAACTTCTCGCAAGTTCGAAAGTTATAACGATAACTTTTGCAGGCTTCAAACCGGTCAGATGTTAATTTTCACTCGTACAATAACTATGAAATTTAATCTTATTGAAACAGCATCTCGACAGAGATCGTCTCCAAAGAGTTAAACTCTGTGTTTATTTTTCTTCTTTCAGGAAACAATAGCTGAGAAGAATTTCTTTTTTCTTTTTTTTCTTTTTTTCGAGGAAACGCGAGCATCGTTCGTATATATTTAACGTGTGTGTTGTGTGTGTGCGCGCGGGCGTATGTATATGTACACGTAAATTGTACGCTAGTAGAAATCTTAGGCTCGTTCGCAATATTTTGTTTCTCATTGTGAACAGGAACGTGTACGAACACGGTCTGTCGAGTTGGTCCATTCAACAACCGACCGCGTAAGCGAGGAGCATCGCGAACAGAATTAGGATTCGCATTTCCCGTGGCCCGTTTCCGGCTGAGGAGCTGAGCACGTGATTCGGTGCCGGCGATGGCCCGCTCTTGTGCGTATTTGCGATTACCGACTGGCTCCGCCATTTCATCGTGTATTCCGGCGCTGTCCTTCCCAGAGCCTGTAATCTGCGAACAGGTACAACGACAATGCTACAGAATCTGGCAATTATTCGACTCGTTGTTAACTTACGAGGCCACGTTTTGCGAACCCGCCACGTTTTATATTATTAAAGGGGTATTCCCTGGTAATCCGGCTTGAAAAAATCGACTTCTTTGGGATTCTTTTTCTAAGGAAACCATGATACATTTTCGCGCGCAGATTTATTCATACTTAAAGAGTATTTATAATTTTTTTTTTAACGAAATTAATGAAAGTTGTAGAAATTATATAGCCTTAAATAAAGCATGTTCGAATGGCTGACTGTGATCCCGGTCCAGGTTATTTGAAATTAAAAAATCAGAATGCATTCTTAAATTGGTATAGATATGGCTATCGCATGAACCACGGAAACAGCGAAATTTCGAAGATTAAAGAAATGGCATCATTTTGAAGTTAAAATATCGATTTTCATTGTGCCTTTTTCGCCGTTTGTGTGGTAAAAGAAAATAGAAAGAAACATCAGATTTTGAAATCCGTGGTTCATGCGATAAAGGTACGTCCGGTGAGGATCTCCACCAAATTTCAAGTCAATCGGTCAACTAAAACGTGAGATATCCCGTCAGCCAGTTTAAAAAAATATGGATTTGAGAAAAAACGCAAAAAATAGAATATTATAAAATAGTAATAATATAAAAATAAATAATAATATTACAAAATAGAATATTTTTGGAGAACAAACACATTTGAAGTTTTTGTTAGCCGTTGTACAAAAATATGCGAGCAGTACACCGTTTCCTTTAAACATCTATAACTTTGCTAATTTTGCAAATTCAAACAAATCCTTTTGCATAGACATTTTCGAAAGCATATACTTTGAGAAAATGTAAAAAAAGAATTGATTTTTTTAAAGCCGGATTACCAGAATACTCCCTTAAGAACAGGATAAATGCTTGTATTTGCAACATAATTGGACAGTTCATATTTATTCGACATTCGGACGGAAACATAAGGAGCACGCGTTTCAATTTAAAATCCTCTCTTTAAATTCACTCAATTTTTATTCTCTTTTTTCGAAAAAATTGACGTTGCCCACGATTGTTGTGCTTCGAAAGAATCAAAGTATAAGGACGAAACGGTTGCAGAACACTTTGAAAAATGAGAGATATATTTGCAATGATCAATGTTAGCCTCTTCAACGGGCAAGTAAAACGACCACGCAGAAGACGAACAAAGGGAACGATCTTTCCGAGTTTCTTTGCGTTTTCGAAGTAACGTATTTCCCTGCAACGCATCGCCATTCTCGACTCTCCATCAGAAGCGAGCCGGAACGCTGTATGTATTCTGATTCGCGAGAAGCGAAAACAAAACGATATCTCTCGTCAGACTTATAAGCGGAGCATCGTACGAGGAATTCCTTTTCGCGGATTTTCGTACGTTGAGGAAACGTCAATAGAGAAACCGTGACACACGTAATCTCCGCGAGACTTATCCGGCTTCGAAGCCCGATTCCGCACAGCGGTGTGTGCGTTGGACAAATCTTTCCGCGCAATCGATTTTTAAGTATGAAAACCAATCTTCGTCCAATATAATTCAGAAGAAAATGTCGCGAATTTCCGGCTGATCGGAGCAAGGATAACTTATGGGGGGTATTCTAGTGTAACTTTTGAACAAAATCGATTTGTTTTCTTGCATATTCTTCTAAGAGCACAGTTTCAAAAATAAACCTCTATAACTTTACGTGTGAACTCTTAAAATTAACGAAGTTATGATTGTTTGAGGGACGTCATTGTTACCGCAATGCTAAACTTTAAAGGCATTTTTCTGGAAACTATGTTTGAAACGGTGTCCATGATATCTCAAAATCTACTCGACCAATTGACTCAAAATTTTAAGTACGCATTTTAAGTACATGTGTGACTATAGCCCTTACCAGAAGCAACCAAAAAATTTTATTTTTTATATTTCTTTAGGCTTCCGGAGTTTAACAAAAGCATGCAAAAATCGACAATCGAATTTCAAAGTATCGCCACTTTTTTCAATTACCGATTTTTTTCTTTTCTTTTGGTACCTGTTATAGCGAAACTAATTGAGGAACATTCACGTTTTTTTTTACTTCTGACAAGCAGAATGACCGGAATCATGGACACCGTGAGACGACCTTGTTTCAGAGTATGCAGTGCCACTAATTTTAACTTTTTTCGTCCCAAAAAATTTCAAAACGTCGTTGAAATACGTACGAATAAATCTTGTCAATTTGACTGCAAAAGGTGTAATAGTTTCTTTGCAGAAAATTCCCTAACAAAATTAAAAAAACACGCACTTTACGCTAGAACTCACCTAACCACCACAGTGTTGGTTTTCCACGGGAGGGTGAAATTTTTGTGCGTGTTCCTCGAGCAGAATGTGTACAGTCTGGGTCCAGCTGGATCGCCGTTCTTGCTGTACTCGTGTATCGTTAAGTTCCAGGCGGTGCACGGACCTAAAGGGAAAGAAAGACAGACAAGAAAAGGAGAAACGAGAAGTTGAGAAAATCAAAAAAAAAAAAAAAATTGAGAAAATCGAAAGAACAGAAGAGTCATGGAGTGATTACACAGATGGGCTGTTTTGTTTTCTGGAAAGAATCGAGTGGATGGTTTTTTTTTTTGGGAGGGTGCAAACTTATTTTTCGTTGCAATTTTTGCGCGCCATTGTGCTTCTGAAATTTGGGATTTCTTTGTCAAAACGTTTCCGTGAAAAAACGTCACGGAGATTATTCTGTTTTATACTCTGTCGAAATTTTATTTCGTGTTTATCTATGCAAAAGATATTTTCAACACTGGAACTACCAAAGCGGTCAAAATGACCAATTTATAATTTTTTAGAGTAACTTTGCGAATTTACAATGTTACATTTTTGCAGAAATTCGAGTGGTAAAGTATATGGAATAAAAGCTCGTGTTCACTATCGTATTGTTGGATGACCAGAAGATATTTTCAACACTGGAACTGTCAAAACAGTTAAAATGACCAATTTATAATTTTCTAGAGTAACTTTGCGAATTTACAATGTTACATTTTTGCAGAAATTCGAGTGGTGAAGTATATGGAATAAAAGCTCGTGTTCACTATCGTATTGTTGGATGACCAACTCGGACAATATCTATTTAATTGAATTTATGCAAATACTGACAATGAGCTAGCAACTGTTCACATAAAAGTGGACTGTGAATAGTTAGTTATAAGGGCAAGGACCCAATAGTTGGTCATCTATGCTCCTTCCCCTTCCACTTGACGATAACCAAATATATATATAAGGACATGTTTTAGAAACATTCGATAGCATAAAACATTCTAAATAATTATAGAGATATTCTATATCATTAAGAGCATAAAACATTCTAAATCATCATAGAGACATTCTATATCATTAAAAGCATCAAACATTCTAAATCATTCTACATTACATTCAAGAGCATTAAACATTGTATAACATTCTCTTTCATTCTATTTCATACACGACCACGACTGTAAGGGAATAAACTCTTCTAAATTGCAAGCGCGTTGAATCCATTACACGGAATCCAACAGTATTATAAATCTTTTCCTATTCCTTGTTCTTCTAATTTCTTTTTTTGACGCAATTTTTGTACATTAATCCTCGGCTAATTCTAGTTGTCACGCTCCGGCCGCAGTTCAAATTCTGGTAATTGAAAATTGATTCTCGGCCGTCGAATGTGTTTTCAAACACCGGGGGATGACAAGGGGATATATTTGTCGAATCGTCATCGAGAACGTTCGTTTTTCACGTGCGGCCGTGTCACCAGACGCGAGAAACGAAACGCATCCCCGGACAACCAATTAAGGGAGGTCGTTTCACAATTAATTGCCGCGGATACAGCATTTGACGCGCCGGTGAAAAGGATCGGATCGACTATCGATGTCCCGGCAATCATCGAGGCCCAGCGTATAATTGGAGGCGATTGCTCCGCTAACGTATTCGAGACTATAATTTTCGCGCGTTTCTCTACGTATTACATTCCGTTTCTTCTTTTTCTTTTTCTTTTTTTTTTTTTTTTTTTTACTTCCTTTCACTTTCTTCGGCGTCATTCATGGTTCGACAAATTTTTGTTTCATTTGCAAAACTGTTTTGTATTTTGCTGCATTGAAAACAAAAACTGAACGAGTATATCGAAGAAGCGTGGAAAATAATACACAGACACACACACATACACGCATACACGGAAATACCCGGTAGACTTTCGCTATTTTTTGGTTTTATTTTATTTTATTCCTTCTTTTTATTTTTTGGCCCGCGTACGTGTTTTCTGTTTGTTGTTGCTTTACGAATGATAAATCTATCCCGGGAAGAGGAACAGGGAAACAGTTTCTCGTTTTTTTGGTCATACGCGTAGTTCACGACCCCTTTCAATGATTTCCACGAAATGTTTGAATATCAATGGCTTGAAAAAAATTTCAACTCTTGACGCATGCAAATCGCGAATCGCCCCATCCCTCTTTTTCTCGTTTTACAGTTTGCACCCAGGGATTTGTCGTATATACACACACACACACACACACACACACACACACACACACACACACACACACACACACACGCACGCACATATATATATTTTTTTTCAGTCGATGGATCAACGTGAGTTTCCGAGTTTCCCTGGACGAGGAAACCTAATGCACAGCTCGGTGCTGTTGTATTTTTCGCGGTGCATGCAGCCTTGGCAAATTCCGATCAAAATTTTGATGAAAGACAGGCAGAATATTGCGTTTCCAACGTCATCGTTTTTCCGTTCTAATCAATATCTAATTTGGGTCCCGTTTCTTTCGTTTCGGCTGCTCCCATTTTGCCGTGCCGGTTTGTTAGTCAGTAGTTCGCTGCGAATTGGTTATTTCCCCTCCAATTTTTAGATTTAATATTCTCTTTGATTTTCTTGGTTGAATTTCAATTTTTCCCGAGCAAGTAGTACAAAGCCATTGATCAAAATCAAAGAAGATTCGTTTAATTGAAACACGAAGTTTCGTAATTGTATGAAAATTTAACTTGTCACAGGAACTCGCTAAAAAGTCTCTTAGTATCTTATATATTTATCTTATACATTTTCAATGATATATTATATTTTTATTTTATTTATATATATTTTTTATATATAAATATTTATATATATATTTTACATATATATTTATTATATATTTTCCTGTATATAATATAAGTATCTTATATATTTTCAAATTCTAAACAATGACTGACAGTACGTCTGCATTTATACATTTCAAATCAAACTCCTATAAGAAAAAAAAAAATCGACTTACACACGAACGTTCCAAGAAAGGAGAAGAAAATATTGGCCACTCAGTAATCACAAAGATGAAATGAAATACGCTTTTAAAGTTATCAAAAAAAAAAAAAAAAAAAAAAAAAAAACCACCTTCTATACAGCGTTTAAACGCACTTATGTACATTTATGTTGCAGAGGACCGAGTCGCTCTTACTCAGTAAATACATCGTTTGCGAAACGTTGGAAGTTCGGTGGTGTCGAGGAATCTGGCTGGAATAAAAGGAAACATTATCGAGCTCGATGGACACCGAGGGACAGAGAGAGAGACTGACTCTCGAAGAATCCCTCGTGCGCGAGAGTCATTTCTGAGGCTGACTCGCTGCAACTGAGTCGCTGCTTCGTTCCTTTGCAACGGTTGGTCGTTGGGGCGCCAGAAAAGACCAAGAAGCACCGGCAGAAAGAGGAAATCGAGGGAGAAAGGGAAACGAAACGCTTTAAAGACCGGTTCTCTCACTCTGTGTCTCTCGTTGTCCTGCCGCGTCCAATAGTCTCTTTAATCTCCAGTTCTGTCCGCCATTCGTTCTTCAGCCAACCTTTTCACCCTCTTCCTCCCCCCGCCCCCTCCCCCCTTTGCGGAAGAACCCCCGTTCCACCGATCTTTCTCCTCTTTTGTTTACCCCGTTTGCTTTCGTTCGTTCGCTGGCCTTTTTCCGCCCTCCGATTCGCACCCGTGACAGACTGAATGGCGCGGATCGAAACGCCAAGCGGAACAGCTAAGGCACGAATTGAACGAAAAATTGTCGCTGGATGACCAGGATGACGGGACAAAGCGTCGCCTCGGTAGGTAACTGCCTTTGATTCGTCGTAGGTGAATCGTCTACGACGAACCCTTCAGTTTCAGAGAGGATTGAGAATTCGAGAGACACAAGTTTCGCTGGTTCTTCAGTTTGCTTCCTGATGCTTTTAACCCCTTGCGCTGGAGTGATGTGCCACGCACGTCGAGAGTCTTTTTGTGTCCCAAAATTGCAACATTTTCTCAGTTTTAAGTGTATTTAAATTCAGTATATTCAATGTAGTTGTTTATTATAATTATAAATACAATAATAATTTTAATTGTATTAATATATAATTATAATTATTATTATATTTATTATAATTGTAATTATTTTAAGTATGTTTAAACGTAACTCAGACAAAACAAATGATTAGTATATTACTTCTTAATAATTTCTATCCAGTGATGTCACACCGACGAGTGTCAAAAGAAAAAGAAAGCGATTTAGTAAAAGGAAGAAACTTAAATATACTCAAAATAATAATAATAATAATAATAATTTTAATTATATTATTATGTAATATAATTATTATTATATTTATTAAAATTATAATTATTTTAAATAATTGTAATTATAATTATAATAATAATTTTAATTATATTATTATGTAATATAATAATTATTATATTTATTATAATTATAATTATTTCAAAAATAATTATAGTTATAATTATAATTATTTTAAATAATTGTAGTTATAATTATAATAATAATTTTAATTATATTATTATATAATTATTATTACATTTATTATAATTATAATTAGTTTAAGTATGTTTAAATGTAGGCAAAACAAATGATAAGTATATTACTTCTTAGTAATTTCTATCAAGATGTCATACCAACGAGTTTAAAAGAAAAAGAAAGCGACGAGTTATTGTATACGGTATTGGTCACTCGTTATGGTCCGCGAACAGTTGCCAGCGCAAGGGGTTAAAATTGACACTGTCTGAGTTTTTTGGGGATAGCGGGGAGAGAGAATTGGGATATTGTCAGATTTATTTGACACGGTCGAAGGGATCTTAATGCAATTTCGAAATTAAATTTTGATAACACGGAATTGTGGAATGGATCCAACGTATTTGAAGCAAGTTAAAATTCGCGAGAACCAAAATCGAAAACCAGTTCGTTCTTATAAACTGTCCATTTCAAGAATATACAAGCTTTTTCTTTTTAATTAAGTGACAATTGGGCATTTGTTTGAAGGGATCTTACCATCTCAAAATCAAGTTTCGACAATACGGAATTTTGGAATGGATCCAACGTGTTGAATCTTAAAGTTGTATCAAGTTATAAATTTGCGAGAACCAAAATCGACCAGTTCGCTCTTTAATTAACTGTCCATTTCACAAATATAGAAGTTCCTCTATCAACCGAGTAACAATTGGGTATTTGTTTGAACAAGGTCGAATCAATCTTAATATTCGAGACGGGATGAGAAAATCAAAATCAATGTGAAATCTTGAAGTTCATCGGCAACAGAGTGGACCTCCAAGTTGCTGATATTCAAAAATTTCCAAGGACTAAAGCCTACGAAAGATTTAGTTCAACCAATTTCCTTTTAACTAAACCAATTAACTAACGACTCGAGAGTGAATGTTTCAGAATGTGAACGTTTCGTATAAGAACGACATGAGAGATCTCTTACGGCTCTGGGTAGATTTCACTTCGATGGTCAGCTGTCGATCCGTCAATGAGTCCAAGATCCACGTGCACTTCTGTTGGTAATACTGATTGAGCTTCAAACCGCTGCTGGCCAGGTCACCGCCGTTCACCTCGCCCTCCGGCTTGGTCGTTGTGTGATAACCGCAGTAACTGTCCTTGATAAACTCGTAAGCCGCGCGGAAATTGAGGCCTGCCTTCGAGGACCTCGACCATTCGATGTACACGGGCGTCCAGCTACGGATACCGACCGGTAGCCAGTCCTGAGGGACACACACACACACACACACCAGTGACGTGTATATTTTGCCTGGCCGGTGGATTGCAAAGTTTATTTAACAGTCTCATCATGCAACAATATTAACACTGTAAATTAAACAGGAATATTCACAACGAAAATCTATTATCGGGATCACAGAGAGGGAATTAATATCCTGCGATATAAAATTCGTTTATTCATTGCGAGATGTAATTTATGTTAATGGCAGCTCTCTCTCTCACTTTCTCGGAGAGTTATCGAGGGTTGTTTGCTTGATTAAAAAGTATCGGCGAGAATAAATAGTGGGATTTTCGCGCGGATGTTTATCCAGTCTGGTTTATCGTTGCTTGATGTTCTCCACACGTTGTATTTTCATAAATTAACGAGCCGCTATTCTCGCGAAATTCTTGACTCGCGGTGTTTGGCAACGGGGGTGGGGAAGGTTAAAGTAATAAATTTGTTTTTCTCCACTGTTTCCTGATCTTACGAAACTTCGATGAGATTCTAAGAGATGTAGAATTATGAATATTCGAATTATGTTTATTGTAATTAGTCAAAGTAGCAAATTTCTTCTTTCCCCATTGTTTCCTGACGAAAGTCTGATGAGATTCCACGAATATTCCAAATACTTGTGAGTTGTATTTACTGGAAAACAGAGAAATTCGATTTTAAACCGAAAAAGTGGAACTGCCGCTCACGTTATTGTTGCACGAAGTGAAGGTAGTAAATTAGAAAGTAAGTTATCAGTTGTCGCAGTCATCCGTAACGAGGAAGAAGCAACGTCGCGAGACAACACGTTTCAGGACATCGAAAAGCGCAAGATTCTCGAAAGATTGACACAAACATATCGCGCGTTCCGTTCTCTGTGGATGGCAGTTAGCAAAGGGATGACAGTTAGCAAATCAGTTCGACAAAGGGCCCTCTTCCTCCCCCCTCCTCCACCGCCCTCGCTCGATTCTCCGAAAAACAATTTCTCCCCTTTTGTCTCACGTTGTCTACTTTCGCCCGGTACATGCCCGGGCATTATTTGTTTTATTCAGCGGCCGGTGAAATCGTTCGAAGTAATTCCACGCCGGTTGATGGAATAGATGTTGAATAGAAACGGCAGAGAGCATTCAATGCCCCGCCAATACAATCGGCGAGGGGGCCGTTTGTCCGTGAATGAAAGTTGAATGAAACGGTGACAGTCGAACGTGAGCGGCAGAAATAAAATGCGGTGGGTGGAAGGTGAAGGAAATAAAAAAAA